>NW_016182310.1:0-5949 GCF_001687245.7 Rhagoletis zephyria | reverse complement strand
AACACCACCTTGTATAAATTCGCCTTGCACATCGTTTTGGCATTAATTACCGCGGCGAAAATCTAAATTCGTCATCAACACCCCCTTGTATAAATTCACCTTGGGCGTATTCGTACAAGGCGATAGCAACAATACAAAAACCACAATGTCATGTATCAAGGCGAATTTAATAACTTATACCTTGGTTACNTTACATTGCGTTCAAGTGCATTATAATCGTTTGAATGCATTGCCCATACAATAGATAATTAAGTGACAGTTCACTCCATTTTGTTACTTCCATTATAATCCAGGCATTAGGGTTTACACCGGACAATATTGTCAAGACAATTATGTCAAAATGATGTGTTGGTTGTAAACACGGCGAATTTATATTACAACAAACACATCACGCGAGTGGGGTGCAGCGAGACGCGGGGGTCATGAGCGTGGCGCGACCGGGCGCAGCGAGGTGAGGGGAGCCAGCAAATGTGCACCCGCTAGGTTATGCACTCGCAAAATTAAAACTTACCTAAGTACATATTTTTATTTTCCAATATCCAATAAATCCGGATATATTAAATTGTTATTTATTTCATTTTATTTGTAATAATTTGTATCAGTTTAAATAAATCATTGCATTTGGACGTAATGTTCTCTACGGCGAAGAATTCAGATTCGCCGGTAACACCGCCTTATTAATTCGCCTTGAGAGTGTCATTTCAGAATATGGCTTTATTACTCATTTGCACAAATTTGAATATGGGTTTATTTCACTTCTGGATTGGAAATAACGCCATATGGAAATAAGACCATATGGCGTTATTGCGTATGGTGTTATTTTACACCACCGTATTCTGATTTTGCTTTTGATTAGATGTGCTGTCAAATCACGAAAAGCAAAAACAAAATACATGTAAGGCGAAGAAATCAGGTGATCTAACAACACCACTTTGCATAAATTCGCCTTGACGGCTTTTATATCAAAATCTCAATTCGTCCCAAAGATACAAACTCGAATTGCATGTGAAAAGAAAATGTCAGAATAGCCACTTTTCTTAATATTAAATTCATCGATAGGAAACTTGTTTAAATTAGTTAAATTGTAAAAATATATAATTTGCAATAAGAATTAATACGGTAAATGTGAAAACGAACGGTGATTTTTGTGGTAGTATTAGCGAATTTCAGTGCATTTAAAGTTTCTGAGGCGTCGTAAATCAAGTTTTTCCACTATTACAGCTCAACGTTTCGCTAAACTTAATTTTATAGCATTAACACTAAAATATATTTCAATTGAAAACTTAATTGCACCATAAAATGTATTCCACCATTCTTGATTGCATCATGGGATAATTTCAGCAGTTCATTGTGAACAGTCATTTTAGACACAGAGAACGTAAATTTAAGGTACGACCGCAATAGGCGACGCGACACGGCACTACACTTCGCGGCAAAATATTCTTTGCATGTATTCTTATGGAGCATACCGCACTACGCTGCAGCGGAGCTACGCGACGCGACGCTGCGCGGCAAAGTTGACCAACTAGGCTAAAATGTCGCGCCGCGTGGTGTCGCGCAGTTCCGGTGCCGCATAGTGCGATATACCTAGCGGAACGACATAACATTTCGTACTATATATTTAACTAGAAGAAATTGGATTTCCGATTGTGAGTGAATATTCACATGCATTTAATTCAAGAAGAAAATTGTATGTAAAGAAACATAATATTTGAGAAGAATTCGCCATAAAAAAAAAGGCATTAACATTACATCAGCGTCAATGGCATCCATCTTGTTTGAAGGTTTTGACACAAATAAATTAAAAAATTTGCAGCGAAGTGTCGCGTCGCTGCAGTTTCAGTGCGATATACCGAAAAGTGTCGCGCCGTGTCGCGTAGTGCCGCTGCAGTGTCGCGTCGCTTAGTGCGGTCTTACCTTTATAATATAAATTTACGTTCTTTGTTAAGACAGCTGTGCAATGCATTGACGTGTTTTTAAGCTCTTGAAGTTTGTTTATTTTTTAAATGCATTGCCATTTCACACTTATGCATAGTGTCTTCAAAATTCAAAGAAGTTTGTTTACGCACCGCAGCAATTCCTGTTTTTGCTGTGCCGGCTAATAAGATTCAAATAAAGTTTGTACAGTAAAGTAAACCAGTACGATGCAGCGCAATGTGCTTCACAGCAGCCTCCTTAGTGCCGCTTTCAGTATTGTATTCCAGGTGCGTTCACTAATCTATATTTAAATGCTTTGAACTAATTGTTTATATGAGTAATGGCTGATAAGCTTATTTTATTCGATTTTATTGAAAGATGATTTGTCGTGTTCTAACCTTTGCCATCAATGCTTTCATTGTGCGAAATGTGGGTCGAGAGGTTTTAGGTATTATGAACGTTCGTTTGCTATTATTGGAAAGTACTCTGCTGTTTTTATCGAGGGAAGCCTTTAACCGAGCTGGATTAAGTGCTACCACTCAGCAACGTGATAAGTGCTCGTGGGCGCAGCTAATCAACCAAATGTGGCTTACGTGAGTACATACACACATTACATGTCTATGAATATGTTTTCAAGAATCAAAAACATTTTAAACATTTTCGTAGAGTTCCTACCTGTGCAGTCATATGTATTCCTTGCATTTACATTTGGTTACATCTGCTATCACCTGTGGATGAGCGATTTAATACCCAATATCAGTTCGGTTGCTATGCAATGGCTTTGTCATGTGTTATTGAGCTATGCGCGGAAGCTCCTAGTTTTGTGACACAAGTATTTTGTTTCGTACGGTTAAGAATAATATTGAACACTTTATATATTTTGGTACGGTCAGCAGTATTTCTCTGGATTGTAATAAACGACAAAAGTGCTGCAATTAATGCGTTTGCGCTGGCGCAACTTGTGAGCACTGCAACAATTATACTGGGAAATTACGGCTTCTTTTACTTTTACATTCGAAGATTCAATGAAGGCCAAGAAAGAAGGGATATATATTCGAAACAAGAGTTCATAAAAAATGGTGATGGAAATGACTTTCCTTTTAAGAAAATTACAGACTTTCTTCCAGGATTTATGGAAAATGATGTATGTCAAATAGTAGATCTTTAAATAATTCTAATGTTTATCTTCCTTACATAGGGAAAGTTCTTAAACACCGAGCTGCAGAGTCTTACACTGAGTTTCGTTAAACAGGGCGTTCTAAAGCAAATTTTAACTGAAGGTGAAAAATACGTAATGTCTGTAAGCCCAGTGCTAACCTTCAGTGAACAAGCGACATATGATGTAGTGAATAACCTGGGAAGCTTGGCGGCGCGTTTCATTTTTAGACCCATCGAAGATAGTAGCTACTTTTTCTTTACACAAACTATTGCTCGTGATATTGAACTCCACAAACAAAATCGTGTAAGATTCCATGCATCACAAAAATCTGAAATTATTTTTTCTGATTACAAAATTTATAGGACAACATTTTACAAGCAGCAAAAGTTCTACGAAACTTGTCCTTAGCAGTTACATCCATTGGCTTATTGGCGCTAACTTTTGGTCAAAGTTACTCACATACTATACTTCTATTATATGGCGGGCCTGATTTTGTTGCTGGTGGGCTACCACAGCGGTTGCTGCAATGGCATTGTTTAGCTATATACTTCTTAGCTATTAACGGCATCACGGAAGGCTATATGTTTGCTACGAACACTAGCAAAGATATTGACAAATATAATTATTTAATGGCAGTATTCTCAGTTAGTTTTCTTATACTCTCTTACATTTTAACGAGCTGGTTAGGCCCAGTAGGATTTATATTCGCTAACTGTATCAACATGTTTTGTAGAATCTGCTACAGGTTTGTATACATTACATTCCATAAATTAAAAAAATTTTAATTTTGGCATATTTAGTACACGTTTCATATTTCGACAATACAAGCCAACAGGTTTGAACCCACTGCTGGGCTTGCTCCCCGGAAAATGGTTTGCTATGACCCTTTTGGCAACAGGCACATTTTGTAAATATTTGTCGGTAAGATCATGAAGTAGAAAAAGAGAAAAAATAGCCATTTCGAGAATAAATTATTAATTTATTTATTTTTAGTACTGCTCAACACCAATTTTGGTATTCTTTATATATGGCTTTTTAAGTGTTGTTTGCTGTCTCATTGTTTGGACTATCGAAAACAGTGATCTGGTGAAATTGGCTTGGCGGTATGGACGACGTCTTAAAACTGATTGAACAAAATCGCTAATATATAATTAATTAATATGTAGTGCCTACCTAAGATTTACTACGATCCTAGCCCCAATTTATTTATTGAGAGAAAAATTGTTATTAGTTTGTGTAAATAATATTTTATTATTATTATTCACGTTAAAAATACATCATTAAGCGCACCTGGTTTTGTATGTATGTATGTACCAAAATATATATATGTGCATATTTATTTCGTTACATATAACCATTTTGATTTGATATTGATTTTATTGGCTTCAATTCATTAATTAAAAATAGTTTATTGCGGACTGTGACAGTAAGCGAGTGTAAATTCCTTAAACAAAAATCTTTATTTTTTAGGTCGTAGAATATAATTTCAGAGTTCAAGAGATTTTTATTTAGGCTGTCGCCATTCAGAAAATGGGATGAATGTGTGCGTCTTACGAGGAAACCACAGACGATTTTAGAATGAAATTGTCGCATAATTATTATTATTATCTGGAGCGCTAGTGCTTACACCTTTGGCTCTCTTATAAATATAAACAGTAATGGTAATTAACTATTGTGGTACTGGCTACATGATAACTAACTTTATATTAGAGTCTTCAACTCTGTTAAAATAAGATACTCGTTTATTTTTATTATCGATTCGGCGTCATTCTTCTTCAGGATGCTGGGAGGATTAGTGCTACCAAAGATGTTATGCCTTTTTGCGGAGAATTGTTGGCAAATGTCGAGTAGATGGGTGACGGACACTGAGACGGCGTTGCAGAATTGGCATGTTGGTTGGCTCAGATCTTTAAGTTGGGAAGTTGGGCTTTTGTCCCTCCGTGTAGATCGAAGAATAGTGGTGGCATGTTTTTCTCCATTCGTCTTGTTTTATTTTAACGATGACTAAATTAGCCAGTCGGTAAACATCTTTGATGATAATATTTAGTGCAGTCGGGGGGTGCTTTGCTGCAAGTTTTGCTGTTATATCTGTAGCTTCGTTGCCAGGTATACCCACGTGGCTTGGAATGATTTTGATTTGGTTGTTATCTCTATTTAGAATATTTCGAATTGGTAAAGTTACGCAGTTGAGGGTTGTTGTATATTTGTTTGCTTGGATTGTGGACATGCTGTCGGTGCATACAATGTATTTACCACCCGTTTGGACTGCGTATTGAATGGCTTGTAATACGGCACAGGCCTCGGTCGTATAAACAGAACATAAGTTGAGCAGGCGTCCGACTTTGATGGTATTTAAATCCGAATCTACCACAGCAAACGCAGTTGTGGACGTTGTTTTTGACCCGTCGGTGTATAGGAACTTCCACCCTTGTTGTTTTAGATCTGCTGAAATACCTTCGAAGGTTTGTCGATATATTGCCGAGGGAGTTGAGCTTTTGTTTTTTAAGTGCACGTCCAGAATGAAGTGTTTCCGTGGTTCGGACCAAGGTACCGGGCGTTTGTAATTGAATTTTTCTGGGTTTATGACTAGTCCTGCACTCGTAGCTGCATTAACAATCCTCGAGATTGTGGATAGTCGAGATAATGAATGAACTGATCGTATTATATAATATTGCATTTCTGCAATGTAGGAGTTTAGTTACAAGTTTTCAGGTGTTGTGGGTTATGCTATCTTTGATTCGCGGGATACCAGCTTCTGTTAGCGCGAATAGAACCGGCGATGTCGGAAAAGCTCGTATGTAACCCCTTACTGCTAGATGATACGGTGGTTGTTGTTGTAGCGGCTACAACAACCCCGCCCAGGACGGTTGGTA
>NW_016182309.1:0-5950 GCF_001687245.7 Rhagoletis zephyria | reverse complement strand
TATGATTAATTAAAATTTTGAGTAATCAATTAATCGCACAGCCCTAAAAGAATAAGTAAACAAAAAAGATTATTCCAAACGTTCAGAATGAATCAAGAAATCCAGCCATTGAGTTCTTTTCACTTAGAAGTATGTAAATTTGTAAAATTTTGGAAAAACCCTTTTTTTCTTAGTGTGTGATTTCGTTTTTGACTTGGATATGCTCTTAACCATACCACGTATTCTACGTTTAAATATAGGCGCTGGACTGTTCCTTTTTGTTTTATTTAACTTGCTCTGTATGTATGTATGTATGTTTTTTTAGAGGCAGATCTTGAAATCAATTTTTAAATAACTTCCTGGTGACCTAGAGATTTGAGGCTTCACACTTTAGAACCCGATGGCAATGCAATACGAACGATAAATTTAGTCTAATTTGGTTCATATTTAGTTCGTATATTAAGTACGTGTAAAGGAATAACTCCACGAAAAAGTTTTGCCAATAGGTGACGCGCAAGTCCGATTTCGTTCATATTTATAAAGCTTGCTTTAAAAATATTTGTTTTTACTATTAACTTATTTTGTTACAAGCATTTAGTAACACTTGGGGGAATTATCCTTATTTGTCGTTATTTTATCACATGCAACATAACAATTTGAAAGCTCTAATTTATGCACAAACTTTCAGGGTCATACGAAAAATAAATGCTTCCAATTAGAAAAAGTATACAAATGAATATCTTTGTTAGCGCTATTTGTTGTGTGAGAACGCATATTTGCTTCTAGTTGATTGAAGAAATTCTTCCAACTTCATTGTAAAAAGGTGTGATTTCGTTCGCCCAATTTTCTCTAAGCGAGCTACAAATAACCATGTGAGCTAATTTCATACTCCATTTGTGTAGCTTAAATAGAGATGCACTGTTTCCAAATGATACAGTAAGACACCTCTAGCAAAGTAGTGTTAAAGAGTAGAGTAAACAAAAATAAATGATAAAATAAACTAATACGAACACTAAATTTGTATATCTTCTATTGGATACGATTTCATATCTAAGTGTATGTCATTCGTGTGCTTGTTTAGTGGGTCAATTTTCTAACAGTGGGACATCATATCTGAAACAGTTCCCACAGTTGAACGCATTTTGACAGGCTTAACTTTNAACATTTTTATTATGAATGAAACCAATTGTTACCAAAAGCTAATTCGCACTCTCTCCATTTTACTTAGATTGCCCTAAACGCAGTATGTTGTTATAGTTTCCCTTTTTTTTAAATTTTATCCACAAATTTGTTAGCACATTCTTTGTTGTCAACAATAAAGCACAACAAAATCAAACACTAATAATAAAAGATATGGTTACAATACAAGTAAACAACGTCAAGGTTCAACATTTTGACAATACAGCTGGTCTTAACAATTGTAAGTAAATCACTCATTAAATTTGGATTAATGGAGTAAAGTTCGCTACTTAAGTCTTTCGTCTACTTATGGGAAATGCCCTTGCGAGTGAGGCCTCCAAGCAAAATGTATTGCCATTGCACTTACATAGAAACTTTTGTTATCAACTATGTTTATTGTTAAAATTTTAAGCTCCCCTTTATGTTGTTTTAATAGTTGGTTTTGCTCATTATTTCAGTTGTGGCTCTAGTTAGCAATGCCTACCTTATGACTTGGCCACTTTCTCAGGCTATATGTATTATTTCTTTTTGTTCATCTCTATTAGGATTAAATTCGTTTTCTATCAAAATATTTATGAAAGATTTAGAGAATAATTTGTGGTTTTTTAATGGAAGCAAATCCTACAAATAATATAAATTATTAATAGTTTAGATGAATCATTAAAAATAATTCTTGAGGTTTTTAGATAGGGGTTCACCCTTTTAAAAAGTTAAGTTCAATTTTGTCCTTTTAACGCCATGCGGCTTCACCAGTTATATTAAGAAACACGTTTTTACCCTGAAAATGCGTTGACTTGAGGGATCCGCAACTTCTTAGTGATAACAAAAATTCTTTAAGCTGCTTATGTTCATTCTAACTTTTGCGGACTTTTAATGCTAACATACCACCTGCAAAAAAAATAAAAATTACCAAACTCAACAATGCTAATGCCGATAATAATAGAATAATTAAATAATTGCAATAATAAGCCAAGTGGTAGTGCAAACAGCTGCAGCTGCATTTACTTTTATTATGCTCTTAGTACGTAAGTATTTCATTGTTGTCGTCACTGATCGTAGCTTGCAAGCAGTACACGTAGTAGCTCCACTCCGGCTGCTGGTGACCTATGAATAATGTCCACTTCAACGAAAAACCGCTCGCTTAGTTAGTCCCTCATACCCACATGTAACTAAGTATGTAGCACTCAGTCACTCATTTCGATGGAATATCACACAAATAGTTTCCCATCACGTCTTTGCTATTAGGCAGCGCATTTTGCGCACTTAGAATCTTACTCGTATTAATGAATCAGCGGCAGGAAGAGCAGCTATATCAGTAAATATATATATATATATATATATGCATGTACATGTTTTTACAGAGAAAGAAGCGCTATTGAAGCTGCAAGAGAAGAAGACGCCTGCCAGTTGTAGTGTTGGGTTGCAGCTGCTGTGGCTGCATTGACATAAACCCTGACTCTTGAACTCATCTAATCTAAAATTAAAAAATTACACAAGTTCAAATAAATGTAAGTACGTTGCGATTTAATGAATGCAAGCAAAAAAAAATGAAACCAAAATGAAATAAATAGTAATAAAAAATTTAATAGCAACAATGTGCTCAGCGATACTGTAGTGCAAATATGCTTGCCACATGCCACAAGTGTTGTAGAAATTAATGAACCAATAGCAAAATCACTTGGAAATAAACCCAGCAAGCAGCATTTTCTATTATCTGTAATACTCTCACAATGTGTGTTTTTTTTTTAACATATATGTATCGACTTACACAACAATCGCAAGACGAGCCAAATATTTCCAAGTGTATTACATTGAAAATCTGTTTGCCTTTTCCATTAAAACTAAAATATATATAGAAAACTTTAAAAAGTAGTATTTTTATAAAAAAAAAATCCATTTACTGAGTATATGGTAGGGGTTTTTTTTAGTTTCTATAAATGTATGAGCTTAAATTTAACAAAAAAACATGGAGCAACCTCTAATGTGGTTAAGGTGCTTAAATTTCACAGAATGTTAAAAAGAAACTTTTTAGGACGTTACCACATGCTTTCAAGTATATTTACGTCGAACACATTTTTGAGGTAAAAATAAAGTAAACATTTGGCTGAGTGCATGGTCAGCCTATCTGGGCAGCCGGTAAGAAAACGCTCTATCTCAGAAAATGGCTCCAGAACGCTCTACTTCGGGATTTGGTTGAAGAATGCCCTATCTCAGAATATAACCGAAAAATGCCTTATATCAGAATTTATTTGAAAAACACCCTATCTCAGAACTTGGCTGTGGAACGCAAAAATGCCCTATTTCAGTGTAAATTCAATATATCGGCAGCTGTGATAGGGCGTTTTGTAACCTACCTTGTCCTGTCACCTTGTGTACGCAGGCATGAAAACACTCGTAACTTTTACTATTTAGATGGCAAAAAAACAAAAAATCAAAAGGTGTATAATTAAAGAAAAAAACAAAATTTTAACTAAAAAAATGCACTTTTAGCTTACCTAAGTTAAACCTAGGACTATTAATAAAGTAAACATATTTTTACAAAAAAATACCGCATAATCCTTTTGTGACCATTTTTTTAAATTCTCCCGGACCCCGACGATTTGACTGATTTTACATGGAGAAATGCAGTTAAAATATTTTATATTTATTTATTTTTTGTTTGTTTTGAATTTGAAAAAATGTACTCGAATACTCCAACCGGGGTACCCGGGTACCCGCATACAAAATAGGCAGAAATATATGTAAATAAGGTTTAGCAAATAATATTGTTCTTCAACTTTTTATTTATTAAATTGAGCTGATGTAAATAATAATAAAAACAATATTTAGTTTACTAAAATAACAAAAATGAAATTTTTTACTTTTCAGGCAATTAAAACAAAAAAAAAATATGAATTATAAAAAATTATACACTTGCAAACGTGCAAATAAAAACTTAGTCTTTAATTTATGTTCTTAAAGTTATTTGATCTATACACAACGTTTAACAATATATGTACAAAGACATTCTAAAACACACACAAAAATTTCCGAGCGCCCCTCTTATAACAACCGCGCTGAGGTGCAGGGCAATACGTCCGGCTGCTCCAAGTAAACGATCGATACTAAACTAAACTGGTATCTGTATGTAATACATATTTGTTTCAAAGGTGTTCGAGCATATTCCTCGGATATAAAAGAACGTGGATACCTTCTTATTGCTTCCCTTTTCAGTTTAATGTAGCAAACCTTCTCGGAATTCACAAGCTCTGGCTTATTACAGATTATACTGGACTTTGTATTACAAAGGTCCTTGTAAATAATGCTATGGTTGGATTTTCATAAAAAATATCTTCTATAACAATATACGTCTAATACCCAAGATTATACTACGTTACAGCCGACTTTTGGATATAAATCCGTAAGTGGGTACCCAGCTACCCCGGTTGGACTAAAAATTTGATTAGGCTTTAGCTTTTTCCGTCCCACTCATTTATTCTGAATTTATGCCAATCGATATCTTAAACTTTGTGCTGTTCTAAAATTAGTTAAGATTCATTTCATCCATTTCCAGTTCATTGGGTATACTTTTGGCCACCACCAATGATGCGCTTGTTGACAAGCTCAATTGCCGCTTAACAATTGTAGTTGCAGCGCTATCGCTTGCCAATACTATACGCTCGAACTCCTTATTGTGCTGACAGCTCGTGTACGAGCGCTGCCTGGCACCGGTAGTGTTGCTGGTGGTATTGGATTGGTCGTGATGATGCTGTAGTTATTGTTGTTGCTTGTGCCGCTGCCACCGCGGCTGCTACCAACTCTGAGTAAGTCAAGAAAGTATAAAGCTTCAGCAGTTGACGGACGCAACTATGGGCGGCAAACGCTCGTGCTTGTGGGGTGTGAGAAAGAGAGGTGTTGGAAAAAGGCGTTTTGCTACATAAATCAAAACTTTTTTTTTTACAGCAAAACAACGGTGTTGTTGAGTGCGGTGGCATTGGCGAGCTTGGTCTATGATGGCATTGCTTGTTTTTTTTTTTTTACTGCTGTAGNATTCAACAAAATCGATGGAATAGTTTTTCCACGCGCTTCCTTCGCGCTTCTTGTCACATGGATTCATTCAATCAGTAAATTTTTTCTATATCAAAGCAATACGTATTTACTTACTACTCTCCATAAATATCAGATGAAATAACTAATTATCTATCCACAGTTAAGATCGCATCGCTGTGTAGTCATGGCTGCCGCTTTCCTCTTAACATTTATGCATCCCTCTCTTGCAATTGCACGCGGTGGCCTTTGCGCATCCGCCAATGACTAATGCGCGAGGTCATCAAAAGTGCGCAGTGCCGTTTATTCGCCGTTCGCTGCGATTATTATTTTTTCCACTATTTGCCGGCGTTGAAGGCGCTGCTTTATAATATCTACAAGTGCATAAGTTATTTCCACACCTGATTACCCCACGAACGGTACACATGCACATGCACCTAACCTACCTCATGGCTGGCTGTCGGTTAATACTACAATATTCATTTATTTTCTAGGCTCCCCATACAGCCGGAAGGTGTCGTATGGATTCTCCATGCCATCCAACTGTCATTTTTACAACAAATGTAATAAACTTTATTTTTGTATGAGTAGTAAATAGTGAATGCATAAATAAAATATATTAAATGAAAATAATTATAAACGAGTACGTAACCTTTGCCTGCGCAGTAAGAATTGTGAAATTATAGAATTTAATCTCATAATACTAAATGCTGTGCCGTCATAAAAATGTATGAAGAAATAGCTGCCAAAAACTTTTATCTGCAGA
>NW_016182308.1:0-5950 GCF_001687245.7 Rhagoletis zephyria | reverse complement strand
GCAGTTAACTCATATATTAAGCTTGGCAAGTAGGTGAGTTAATCTGCGGCGACACTTGTGGGTTAATGCGCAATGGGGAAATGGATTTGTGGCGATGTGGAGGAGATGTGTACATACATACATATTTATAAGTGGGTGTGCTGAGGGAAATCAATCTTTTTCGGTTGCATTAATTAGAATGCGAATGCAATTTTAATTGAGAATGCAATCAGCAAAATGCTAATCCATTTGTACATTTACGAACTTGACATACAGATGCCTAAATCTGTATGTAGCCAGATGTGTTTATTCAAGTAGGGAGACTCATTTCAATTTTTAGGAGGTGGTAGTAAATGAAAAGCGAACAACTTACATTGAGACATAGACCACTTAAATATTTCCTGTCTGTCATTGTAGGTACTTAATTGGCTTCAATGGTAAATTTATGAACCTTCTGGCGAGGCGAGGCGAGGAGTTGTTGGTGAATGCCATATAACAAGAAAGCAATTATCGAAATTAAAAACCCAAAATGCCATTATACAAAAGCGGTTTAAAGTAAGAAAATTTAATTCTGTGTAATTTTGCTGTAGTTAAGTTTAACTAATCCTTTAACTATACTTTAAAATAGATAAGTTGAGGTTTATAAGTTAATAAGTTATAATAATGTTTTTTTAACAGGTGGCAGCCCTCCTCAAAAATAATTTCGGCAGTAAACTTTCTTAAACCTCTTCAGTTTGCTACACATTTTGCAATATTCAATTTATCTTATCAATTAAATAAAATTAAAGTTTCCAAACAGGTGGCAACCTTCCACAAAAATATTTTCGGCTGTAAGTCTTCTTGAACCTCTTTATTTTAACAGCCATATTCGAATATTTACTTTTTGTTATCAATTTACTTAAACTGGAATTTAGAAACAGGTGGCAACTCTCAATTTTTAGATCTATAGAAAAACATCGGTGCCTTCAATTCCATGCGTTACTTTTCGATAATGATGGGCTGAATTGTGGGTACCCAATACTTGAAAAAAGTCTCGGTTCCCAATAATTCCCTTTCGGTATCCGAAACCGTGTCTATGTACATATGTATGCACATATGTAGTTAAGCGAAGCAAGCATAATGGGCCTCATGCATAAAAAGGGAGCTTAAGCCTCAACTCGATTTCAGTACAAATTCTTGAGCTTCAGCTCACTCTCATCAGTGCAAAGGTCGAGTCTGAGCTCATCATCATGTTTGTATGGCATATGGCCATTTAACCTCTACGGAAAATGTATATGCAATTATAGTTTTACTCGGCATTAAAGCCTCTATTAGTCCCTACTGCTTTTATTCCATATTTTTTTGATGTTGTGCGCTCTTATTAGAAATTGACACATTTCGGTACCGAGAATCGAAAGTATTGGATATTTTTTAAATCGGTACCGAGCATCGATTAATACTTCAAAGTATCGACTCAGCACATCACTAGTTTTCGAGTGATGTGCATACAAACAAATAGACAGACGGACAATAATTCTAAAAATTGTTGATTTGGCTTCTGTTGCTCTAATAAAGACCCCCATATTAACTTCTCTTTAATATCTATAATGTGTAGATATCGGCCTGATACAATTTTATTATATGTAAAGATGTGTAGATAAAGGTTTGAAAGTAAAAAGTGGACATCATTCGTGAGTTCTTGGTGATCTAAAATATGTAAATATATTTTTGGTAACATAGAAATTTATCTATATTTATTTGGTTACGTAATAACTGGACTTAAATTTTTTATAATTGGAAAACTAGGTTAATTTGCTAATTTAAAAATTGGACATAAGTTGTTAGTAATTTATAACCAGACACCAATTTTCGGTTATTTCAAAACTGTAAATCAANCTAATAACTGGACTTAAATTTTTTATAATTGGAAAACTAGGTTAATTTGCTAATTTAAAAATTGGACATAAGTTGTTGTTAATTTATAACCAGACACCAATTTTCGGTTATTTCAAAACTGTAAATCAATTTTTTTGTGAACTTGAAAATTAGAAATAAATCATACATTTTCGGTAACTGCCAAATTGGACATAACTTCTTTGCAATTTAAAAACTGCAGATAAATTTGGCGTAAATTAAAAACTGGACATAAAGTTGTGGAGAATAAAAAAGTGGACATGAATTTTAATTTATATAAAAAACTGGACATAAATTGTTGGGTTGTTGGAAAATCAGGAATACACTTCGGGCTATCTAAAAGCTTAACATAAATTTTTAAAAATTTATGACTAGACAGAAATTCTCTTCGTAATTTGGTAAACGGACATGATTTATTTATCATTAAAAACTAGATGTAAATTTTTTGTTAATTAAAAACTGGCCACAATTTTTTTTTTTAATAATGCATAGAAACTGTTGATAGTTTTTTCTTATGTTCTTGAAAAATATCAGACATGCATTTTTGGTTTTTTAAAAACTGGAAAAATATTTTTGCTTATTTATAACCTGACGTGAATTTTCGGTAATCTAAAAACTGGTCATAAAAAAATACATAACTGGGACACAAATTCTTTGCCACTTAAAAACTAGACAAAACTTGTGGTCCTCAAAAGGAGGATAAAAGTGTTTGGCATATAAAACTTGTCGGCAAGCCCAGCCTGTCAGGAAACTTTCTGCTTCGATAGGAATACGGGAGGTGAGTGGATTTAAGGNGCTAGACATAAAGTTGTGGAGAATAAAAAAGTGGAAATGAATTTTAATTTATATAAAAAACTGGACATAAATTGTTGGGTTGTTGGAAAATCAGGAATACACTTCGGGCTATCTAAAAGCTTAACGTAAATTTTTAAAAATTTATGACTAGACAGAAATTCTCTTCGTAATTTGGTAAATGGACATGATTTATTTATCATTAAAAACTAGATGTAAATTTTTTGTTAATTAAAAACTGGCCACACTTTTTTTTTTAATAATGCATAGAAACTGTTGATAGTTTTTTCTTATGTTCTTGAAAAATATCAGACATGCATTTTTGGTTTTTTAAAAACTGCAAAAATATTTTTGCTTATTTATAACCTGACGTGAATTTTTGGTAATCTAAAAACTGGTCATAAAAAAATACATGACTGGGACACAAATTCTTTGCCACTTAAAAACCAGACAACACTTGTGGTCCTCAAAAGGAGGATAAAAGTGTTTGGCATATAAAACTTGTCGGCAAGCCCAGCCTGCCAGGAAACTTTCTGCTTCGATAGGAATACGGGAGGTGAGTGGATTTAAGGAGGAATATGAAGAAATTGTTGGTGTTTAGCAGAGAACCTTTACATGTGGGACATATGTATGTATGTACGTCGTGTACTTCAGGATCGGGTCTGGATAAGAGGAAATTTGGCCGAATAGGACATAAAGAGCTGTGACAGAGAGTATGTCGAAGCAGCTGAAGTCATTCCCCTGAAATTTCTGGTGGCGGCATTCGCAAGACAATAACTGAGAAAAGTGTGTTGCCACGGCCAAAGCACGCGATATCAAAGCGTAGTGATCCACTCGGTTACGCGTATGTCCAGCTCAGNCGTCGTGTACTTCAGGATCGGATCTGGATAAGAGGAAATTTGGCCGAATAGGACATAAAGAGCTGTGACAGAGAGTATGTCGAAGCAGCTGAAGTCATTCCCCTGAAATTTCTGGTGGCGGCATTCGCAAGACAATAACTGAGAAAAGTGTGTTGCCACGGCCAAAGCACGCGATATCAAAGCGTAGTGATCCACTCGGTTACGCGTATGTCCAGCTCAGCTTAGCTCGTCGGATAGGTGTGGGGTTTTGCGGATCACTTAGATGTCTATTGTACCCCGCCAACAATCTGAACCCGCGTTGGATCCTGATTATCCCAAGCTATCCCCCTTGCTGTCCCCTTCCCGTCAAACCACCACCATGTACCTTTCCCCATCCTGTCCTGTCCCGTCCTTCGCTGATCATGGCCTTCATCGATCAGCCTAAAATCCACGACTTCAGCATCTCTCCGTCCTATGTCCATCATCCTAGGCCTCGCTCATAATACACACATTATTCNGTGGTGGCGGCATTCGCCGAGAAAAGTGTGTTTCCACGGCCAAAGCACGCAATATCAACATTCAAATAAAGCGTAGTGATCCACTCGGTTACGCGTATGTCCAGCTCAGCTTAGCTCGTCGGATAGGTGTGGGGTTTTGCGGATCACTTAGATGTCTATTGTACCCCGCCAACAATCTGAACCCGCGTTGGATCCTGATTATCCCAAGCTATCCCCCTTGCTGTCCCCTTCCCGTCAAACCACCACCATGTACCTTTCCCCATCCTGTCCTGTCCCGTCCTTCGCTGATCATGGCCTTCATCGATCAGCCTAAAATCCACGACTTCAGCATCTCTCCGTCCTATGTCCATCATCCTAGGCCTCGCTCATAATACACACATAATTCTTCACTCACTGTTGTTTCCAGGAAAGTTCGCTCGTCGATTTTTACACGGGCGGAAATTTGCTGGTCTTCCTCGCGGTGACCGCATTTCCAATCATGGACCATCCTTGTGCTGCCGTAGGAACGTTCCTTTCACGTCCCGAGAGCAACGGTTTCTTTGCTTCGCCTTGTTGCTGGGTTTTTTTGCTGAGGTTAAAAAACTCTGGTTAATCTGTCAGCTTGTAGTACGCACTCACTTTTGACTAGATAATTGCCAAGTGGTTAGTCTTTCCTATCTCTCTTTTTCTGTTCTTTCAAATCTTAGCTAGATTTTTTTTTCTCTCCTATAAAATAATCAGAAAGGACGTAATTAACAAATTTAGGCGCGTTTATCTCGTCAGCTACCTAGGGTGTATTTGGAAAGCCAAACACTTTTTGTTTGGCCGCGCTTATTGTCGGACATATTGCTGAGAATATTGGCCATCTACCATCCATCCATTGCAACAGGTAGTAATAGTCTCTCTGTGAATGTTAAATGCCTGTCTGTACAGCATTGGGCAAATTTGTGGTTGTGCGAAGCCTTGAATTTCATTCCTAAATTCATAGATATGATTTCTGGTGTGCCCAGAAGAAGGTTGTGTCTTTGAAAAGGGGCGGGATCGTTTGCTCGCTTCGGTAAAATCCGACCAGGGACTGCTTGATCAGCACTGTGAAAAATCAGCGGTAGCCAGAATTATTTCGACCAGGCAATGAACATGTTTGTCACATATATGTAATACTTCTATATTGGCAGTAAGCTAACTTCTCAATGTGTAAGCATTCCGAAATCAAAGCGAGACAGTCTAGTACCATTTTTGTCAATGTATTGTGTACTTGAGTGCCGTTTTTGTATATGTGTTGTGTACATGTTTATTTATAAACGTATGTGTTCCCTTTCTTTCGTACGTGTTTATTGATATATCTGTACTGTAGTGTTTTCGGACGGTACTAGCTCTTACTGCCAAGAATGATAGATTGTATTCTCTCAATCGTGTCTTACTGATAATGTAGGAGTATTACATATATGGTTTGTCAAGAGTAGCGTGCGAGAGAGGTTTGCGCTTTTTTGTTGCGTAAAAGATCAAATAATCAGTGAGATTGTTTTTTAATGTGGAGTACAGCAGCCGATCTCCAACATTCGCTATCACCAATTTTGATCGCTGAAAATCTCCAAAAGAATAGCAAGCGCGCCTAACATCATGCAACTTCATACTGCCAGCTTTGGCTGATTACGCATTGCATCTGTTAATTTTCAACGTTACATACTATTAGGCGCCAATGATTTTGATTTGTTGAATTTTAGCAATGGAAAAATAGCGTACCGATTGTCGAAATTCCACTGCAGGTCGCCAAAGTTTAGAAAGCAACATCACGGTTGACCAAAGCTTAATCACATTAACCCTGGCATTCAGTAATCGGTCTCTAGTCACTAATAGTGAGTTTTGGTGGTGAAGTTGGATTTTGAGACTATTTGGTATTTAGTACGCTGTCTCACGTCTCTAGTCTCAAAAATAAGTCACTAATTTGTC
>NW_016182307.1:0-5952 GCF_001687245.7 Rhagoletis zephyria | reverse complement strand
TTTATGTATGCTTGTTTGGGTCAAATCTTCTAATCAAATACTAAAGCAAGTTATAGATGAGATTGAGACTTTAAAAAAATTTATAAAAAACTTTAGTTTAAGTTTATGTTAAGGTAACTAAAAGCTAAATTGTAAATGCTTTATGTTTCATTGGAGATGTTAGTATGTACCTGTATGTTCACTTAAGATATTCAAGTTGTGGGTTCGCGGTCATGGGAACATTGAAGACAACGAAGTGCCGGACGAATTGGCGAAAGCGGGAGCCTCCTTGAAGGAATGAGAGGATTTTGCAGTAGGATGCTCCCTCGGAGTCATTCAAAGAGAAATTTGTTTTCGTTTTCTTGGACTGGCAAGGTAGAGGTTATCGGATATATACAGACTTGCAAACTAGCGAAGGTACTCTGGCCCGGCTATAATAGAGCTCAGATTCTTGTAACAACTATTATGGATCACTAGCCCATCGGCAAACATAGAGCAAGAATTGGGCTCCTATGAAGCGCTGCTACAAACCACCAACCACAGTGTACATATTAAATACAAGTTTTTTCAAATTGGTTTTTTGCATTATCTTATTTATGTAAGATAAATATATTTACGAGCATCATAATGTTCGAGTACCCTTATGTCCAAAAAATATGGTTCTATATAATCGCACGCAACTGTATAGATAAAGAAATGTGTGCTTGTAGGCATATGCAACATATAAACCATGAAAATTGTTTGTGCCTGCCTCGGCATTGCTGTATTCCATATAGCCGGCCATAAGAGTAAAATCTCTTGCCCTTTGTTCGCAATCATTCACTTCCAATGTTTTTTGCTTTTATTTTTGGCTAGCTTGTGCCAGGTTTATGTCTGATCACTTTTATTGATCAGATTATTATTAACCCTTTGTGAACTGCATAATAATGTAATAATGGATGAATGTACATATGTAGCACACAATTGACTTTTGGTAAGCCTGAGTATAAGTTATTATTAACGGGAGGAAATTTTTGCTTTTCATTCATTTGTTCTTCAAAGTAAACCTTTGTTTATCTACGTATCATGAAAAAAATTTAAACAACACATTATCCAAATAAAATTTGGGCAAAAGCAGAACTATGTGAAGATTTAAATGAAAGTATTTTTGTTAGAGAACTTGATTAAATTAAGAGTTGGCCTGTAGGTGTGCAATAAAGTTTTTATTTTTTTTTTTAAAGCGTTGCCAAAACTGAATTCAAACTATTTAAGGGTTGAATAAATGATTACGGTATGGGCATCAATCAAAATGCTTTTGAAAATGCCTAACTTCTTACTATACTTAGGAGAGTTGCCACAAATTTAGAAAGTAAAACTCAATCTTAATTAAGGGATTTAGTTAATTTAAATATGTATCACAACAAGGGTAACAGAAGAAAGAGGTTTAAGGCGGTTTTAGCTTGAAAATATTTTTAAGCGGGTTGCCACCATACATAAACAAACATAAACATTTATATAAGCAAAACTTCCAAAATAAATATACTACTTAGTAAAAAAAATATTTTATGCATTTGCAAAAAAAAAGGTATTCATTCAGAAAGCGAATACAAATAGCAGGTTTATAATTCCCCATTCGTAAGCTAAAATACCGTACTTTTAAATACATATAAGAAAAAAACCAAACATATTTTTAAGCATATTTTTGTACACATTCCATTAAAAGTTGTAGGCACACTTTTTGTTAAATTTGTTTCTAAAGTTTGTTATTCCTATAGTTCTCTACTATATCCCACTGGGAAAATAGTTAAGCACCTTACGAGGTAAGCCATGTTTTCCTTCAGTTTTTAGTACCAAAATTGTCATCATGGCCAATGTTATCTATTAGTACAGCGCAAAATTAACACCTCCGATGACACATTACGTTGTCAGTTGCAAAGTAACGTGCAACCGAAGTTATTTCCATGCGCGGAACTACTCCGAGCGACTGCTCTGCATTACACGTAACTTACTTTGTAAAGCGGCTCAGAGGTATCTCTGATACCAAATGTACATTCTTAATTCCTACTTACATAAAGCGGCCACGTCTTTGTTAAAGTAATGGAGAATTTGGGCAGGGAAGTGGTAAGGGCCGCCAGGTGAAGGGCAATACCTCACCAGCAACTTACACTTCACCCGGCTGTCCTTACCAAGTCACTGACGAATCTCTCTTACTTTAACCAGTGGGATATGGAAATAAAAAGAGATCAAACCGCCATTTGATTTGAACATTTATTTTTAACTTTTGTTTTACATGAAGAGCCTACGCATTGCTATGCTTTGATTAACATTTGTAATATTAAATTTGTTTAAATTTTTTTTAGTGGATAAATTATCCTTACAAAAATATCAATTTTCGATTTTTTCGCCTAATAGCTGAAATACAATGCCGGCGAACTCACCACAGCACCATTCGCACAGTCAAAATTTGAACACCCGCAAGCATATGAAATTGAATACGGCCAAAGCGAAATGCGAATGACAGCTGTACGTCCCCAAGGCGGCCGCAATTCTTTTTTCATTTCAAAGTAAACACGAATTATTTTTGTTGTTTGAAAAATATAGTTGTGGATTCCTTAAATCTGGCTTGAAATAAAATAAATTATAGTAATCTTTCTTTGTTTTACATTTATATTTGTTTTCATTTCATCATTTCTAAATATGGTTTAGTTTTTTTTTAAATATGCTCACCCCAATTATAAAGACGACCAAATGATATCAGCTATAATTCTGTTTAAATTGGCGAAATAGCTGGGCGAACGGTGAACGACAGCATCGCACAATTCGGCGAAGTTTTTTAGTTCGCCGGCATTATATTTCAACCATGAGGCTAAGGCCATGCAATGAGCGACCTGTGAGCGGCATTTCTTAATGGTTGGGAGGCGCCGTTCAAGAATAAATGCCGCTCATCGCTCACCCGCTCATTGCATGGCCTTGGCCTTGTGCGGCGCACACGCAGCTATTATTTCTACTCCCCAAAGCAGCATCGAAAGTAAGTTAATTAATTCCCAGAAATTATTATGGCTTTATGTCTATTTTCCTCGATTGTTTATGAAGTTTGTGTATAATTCTCTTATTGTTTCCTATTACAGTAAAGATTTGGGTGGGAAGATTGGATGCGAGAATGCCTAAAATGCAGCTTATTGTGACCTAGAACTGTGCTGGATAAGCATTTAAGCGAAATAATCAAAAACACATTTCTTAGAATTAGCTGGAAAACCTAAACATAACACAAATTATGTATACAAAAACAACTCCATTTTATATTTATATATTTATAATTAAGGAACAGCAATAAATAATTGTTACTCTGACACAAATGCAAAGATGAGATATGGTTTAAGATATAAATCATATCTATGCACACATACATACTTACATAGGCTTTATTATGATAAATGAAAATGCATTTATTAAATATGAGTAACGCACTTGAATGCACTTAAGTATACACATATAAATACATAAATCCAAATATTATATTACTATTATTCAATACATTTTAATACTTAGGTGGACGTGACCCTCCAGACAAGCTTTCGAATTAGGAAAATCTTACATGTGAACACTTAAACAATATAAAAATTGAGCTTGCAGTTTAAAGGGAGCAAAAGCAGCCGGTCTAATAAAACTTTTGTTCAAAACCAATTTCTGACACGTCAATACTTGCAAAAAATATCGTGTCAAGTAACTTAAAATAGTATAGATATAGTTTTCGCATCACAGCCGCATCATACGCATAAACTTTTCCAATTTCACATTCTAACGGATTTGGTGCATGGAAGACAAAAGAATGTGCATGTCAGCGAGAATTCTGGGTGAGTAGAAGTTTTCGAAGAACAATGGATAAACAATTCTGTGGGGAAATATGCAGCGACCCTCAATAAATACAAACAAAAAAAAACTGCACCAAAGTTTTTGAGAAATTTCATAACTGTGGATTTATTGCAAAGCAGCTTGTATCGAATTCGAGTAGTTTCCCTAAACTACAGGACCCGTTTGCCTGCTTTCAGGACTATTAATTGTGGCCTAATTGTGAACACTTGCATTTGTTTTTCTACCTTGGGAGTTCCGGCTTATGTTGAGCGAATTGCAAGCGAAGCAGACAATATATAACCTAATTGTGTATGTAAAGATGTACATATGAATGAAAAAATCAAATTAAAAAAAATCGAATAAAAATAAATACCAACGAGGATCTATAACGTTTTCCTTTCGCGATGCAGATGTTGCCTCATTTATATAAGACAACAAAGAAAAGAACAAAAAATGCCAAACTGAAAATCTATGATTTCACTAACTATGTATTCACAACTTATTTAATTAATTTAAAAAATGTATGCATACATAGATACATATAAAGAATAATTATTAGAAACGAGCAATCGAAATCTGCTGACCAACGCCAGCCGGACTGCAACATGTTGAGAAACGAACAAACAACATAAAGAAAATGCGGAGAAAAGTGCACGCATATTCTGTTGTGCCAAATGAAATGGAAATGGAAGGGCATGTGTGTGTAACCCCCACTTTTCAACTTTAAACAAGGAAGCGAAGTAGATAAGCCACTGTAGCGGTGGAAGGATACGACAGCAAATAGTATCATCAACTCTAAGCGCACCCACACTAAGACTTCCACTCAAACCCAGACTCCCACTCAAACCAAGACTTCCACTTAAACCCAGGCAAACACAAAAAATCGCCTACGTAAATTTTGGCTGTTGGTAGACCACAAACCGCAAATTTTTCACTCATATAAGACACGGCGTTAGCTCAGCTGTCGCATAGATAAACCGCTGAAATTTTGTAAATAAAATATTTACACATGCCCGCACTTCCGTCAGTAAACAAATGAAGATGTATTCGTAGCTAAGTACATAGACGCATTTAAGCAAACACACATTACAAAAGTATAGATGCTCAGTGCTTTTCGAGTTAGCAAGCGGGTGTTGGCGCCAGCAGCTCATGGCAGCTTTGTCAAAATCATAACCAAAAGATTGGCTTGAGCAGCAACTGATTTAATGCGGTGTAATGTGTGGCCTACTACAGGCGTGGTTGATTAGTTCGAGGTGCGTGCTACAACTCGGCAGTTCCAGTGTTCGATTCGTGGTCCCAGATAACGGCAGACTTTCGAGCGCATTTCTGCGGTGAAAAATTTCTCATAAAAACACCCTGCCACCCGGAAACTGCGAGTCCCACCACTTTTGCGACAACATTCAGACGCGCACCATAAATTGGAGGAGAAGCTCGGCCAAAATATTTAAGTGCCAATATTCATATTTATTTTTATAGTATTTTCTTGGAATTTTTGGAAAAGCTTTGCATGTAATTTCGCAGCAATTTTAAGTCTCTAGTAGGGAGAGGGTAGGTGATAAAATTGAAATTTATTACGTACATATGTATGTATGTACACATGTAGTATCAGCACGTGTCACCTCCTCCTACTACATACAGATTTCTTCGCACGCAGGGAATTTTTCTTAAGATATTTAATTATGCATTCGAATTTCGTTTTTCATATTAACGTATACTATGTATGTATGTATGCACAGTGGCGTAGTGAAGGAGTTGTTTGTGGTAAGGTAACCCCGCTCCCTCTTTCCTTATATTTTTAATATACACTTAAAAGCCAAATGCTTGTGTATGCTGATTTTTTAAAATAGCAAATTCACCAAAAAAGGTTGGAAAAAAATTAAATTTTACCTTAATTTCCATTTCTTATGTATGTGTACTACTTTACCGGCGGGAGCAAGTACGTATGTCAAAGTAAGTAACATTGTACCAACTCTTCAGACTTCTAACATTGAACGTGAATTGGGTACAAGCAGGTGGGATGCAATAACACACTTCGATGTAAAACCGCAATGGCTCTGTTGGAAATAAACAATGATTTCGTTATGGCTCGCATATTTTTTGCAGATTTACAATTATTCCCTCACCTTTTTTGTGACATTTTCA
>NW_016182306.1:0-5952 GCF_001687245.7 Rhagoletis zephyria | reverse complement strand
TTTATAAAGAGTAACATTTAAATCACATTTTGTTTTAATGAGATTCAGTCTCATTATTTTCCGTAAATTGCTTTGATATTTTTTCTTTAACTTCAACTTTGTAGAACGTTTGGTTCGATACCTGAAATTTAGTACTTCCTGAAGCATTTCTTAGAATTTTTTTTTTAGAAAGAGAAATTTTAATTTATTCATTCATATCGGCAGTTTGCAAAAAAACTATAATTTTATTAGGAGGTAATTTAAACATTTGTAAGCTTGTCTAAAAACTTACAGTTAAAACTGTGAATCTGGCAACATTGTTTGCTTGTTAGTACATCTGAACTAAAAAATTAGCAAATTAAAAATTTTAAGAACGTAACGTCATAGCTAAACTATTCGAATTATCAAAAATGAGTTTATTTATGTACATCGAACGATTACGTCGGCTGACTTTGTTAGGCATTATGATATCATTTGCTCACGTATATTTATAAGTGTATGTATTAAGTTTTTAGTTCCAGCAAGCGATTTCTTGACAAGGTCGGGCAATTTGTATTTCCTTAATTCTTAAGATAATGCCAGTGTTATTTGGAATTGATAACGTATAGGACAAGTCAACTTTTAATATGTACATACATATGTCTTCTGACATCTTTTCGCATAAAGTCGCTGCGAGTCAATGGCGTCTTACAAACGTTTTTTTTTTTATTTATTTAGTTACTTTAAAAATTGGATTTATGAACGGATTTTCATTCAAATTCCAATTGAATGTTATGTGCATGATGAAAAATATATCTGCAAAAAATGGACCCGATAGGTGGCGCTGAGGTCGAATTATTCTGAAAACACGTAATGATAGTCAACTATTTTTTTCCATAGGCATAAACTGCAGTAAAGGTCTGGTGGAGCTGCACCATAGTAAAATAAAAGTAAACCTAGACCAACTTTTATGAAGCCATACTTTCAAAAAGTTTCCCCAGTTAAGGTAGACATTTATAAAGAATTGAAAATATGCTATGAAGTAGATATGTGGTACCGCTATAGGGAACTGAAGAAGGAAGCGAAACGTATTTGCCGCAATAAGAAGTGAGAGGCCAAAATACGTGAGTGCGAAGAGCTTGAAATGCTGGCCGACAGGAAGAATGTTCGAAAATTTTACCAGAGAGTTAGGTGACTTACGGAAGGTTTCAAGACCAGGGCGACTCCCGTAAGAACAACAATGGCGACCTAGTGACCGATTGCCAGAACGTACTTAAATTATGGAGGGAACAGTTTTCCACCTCACTGAACGGTAGCAGCACTGAACGTGGTGGCGAAGACGAACCCGAGCCCTCAGTCGATGTTGACCGAGTCAATGTTCGACCGCCTGACTATGACGAGGTACGAATAACGATTATGCGCCTGAAAAACAACAAAGCTGGTGCAGCTTAGTCTAGTTTAGATTAAAGTGGCTACCTTCTTCCAGTGCTGGAGAGAGACACACTTAGGCCAATTGAGAGCTCGTTTTATTAAATCAGTTGGCTAGGTTAATAAAGCGCTTCGCTTAGATCCACCAGGCAGACAAAGAGGTGTTGTTTAAATGAGCGTCTTCTTGCCTACGAAAGGGCAGGGCAGTGACAGGCGTAGTGTTACGCACTCACAATTACTTCCTCGTCGCGGCAGCTAGGGCAGAAGCCATTGACCGGCAAGCCCATTCCGGTCACTCGCCTTAGTAGAGGGCTTTCTAACCGAATTAGTTCGTCGGATCTTTTTTTGTCGAAGCTGGGCCAGTTATTTCGAGTTGTTCTACATGTGTGTTCTTCTGATTATCTTTTATTTGCCTTCTCGGCGAAGTGTGCTCAGGGTGCTCGCATCGTGACCTGGCACCCACACAATATGGGCAGGCGACTGTGAAGCTAACTTGTTGAGGAATTTTCCACATTCTATCGCAATTTTTGACGAGGTTTCGCAGCATGTCAGTGACTACCGGAGTATATGATTTATGAAGACAGATTAAGAGTAGATTCGATAACCCAAAGTGCAGCTTCGCTTATGGCCGCGACATCTGCGTGGAAGACACAGCGGTAGTCGTCTGGCGGCCTATAGCAGAGGTCTTATGAGAAGTGCTTCGAGTATGACCCACACCCTACTCAAAGATTTCATGCAGAGTCATCCATGCAGGCGGCTGTATAGTGCTGTAGAGTTATCTTAGACGCCCTAGACCGAATCATCGTCCCAGTCCTTCGTCGGAGAGATATCAGTGAAGAATTTTTCTCGAGCTCGATAGGCGGTGTTGTGTAGTCCAGGAGTCCAAATTATCGGGGTAGTTGGTTAAAATATTGTTGTGACCGAATCTGGTGTATTTCCATTTTGACAGTACGCATAGTCTTACTGCATTGAAGCTTGCCTAGACCTTCCCGATTAGGTCTATAAGCAGAAAGTGTAGCAGTGTTTCTAGGGCTTTAGTGGACGTGTTCAGTTCAGAATTAGTGAGCGATTTGTCCAGTGATGTTCACCAGGCTGTGACTCGGCAGAATAATATAGGACGTACGACGGCTGTATAAACCGAGAGCACATTGTTAGTTATTCGATGTCAGAGGCTTTTAAGCTCAATGAAACTTCATTAGAAATGCAATAAAATGCGATTGCGACAAAAAAAAAATAAAATTTGGTGAAAGGGACGTTGATAGGCAAAAAAGCTCATGCATTTCTCTATCAAACACTTTTTATTTCTGATGAAAAGAAGTAGTAAAAACCTGTAAAATTCGCTAAGCCCTTAGACTCGTAAACACCGATTTGGTAAACTAAAAGAAAACGGAATGAAGAGTTTAACGAACCGTAGCTGTACATTTGGGTGGATAAATAAAATTCCGCGAAATATTTCGCCGGATATATTACTAACTAAACAAACGTTCAAACACAAAAAGAAAAAACAAACCAAGTAATCACTATGGAAAACATAACACGCAAAAACTTGCTAACAACTTGTAACCAACGAAAAAGTAGCAGCAAAAAAATTTGGAAAAAAGAGAACAGCGCACATGCAAATCATGTTTTCAAGTATTTTACGAATTAAATTTAGGGGCCGTAAAAAGTTTTGCAAAAGAAACGCAAAAAGTTCAAACACTATTGTGTGCCATGGACTCGTATGTATGTATGTATGTAAGTAGGGATGAACGTTCGCATGTAAAAGGTAAGCACCGAACCGGCATTGACGCAACGCAATTGGCAAAGTGTTTTTCGTGTAGCATAAAACCATTCACAACAATAGCGCCTACCGGAAATGGATTTTTATTCCGTTAATTGCAACTGGCCAACCGTTCGCCGACAGCCAACAACCAAAAACATAGAAATGCAATCAATGATTGCAGACTCGGTGTTTATTTTTTAATTTTATTTGGTTCAAATTCAATTTGACGGCAGCAAAGAACCTACAAGCTGTATCTAATTAATGAGTAAGTTTTTGGTTTAGATGTTTTAGCTACGCTGAATGTGTGAAAATTGATTAGGATTAGAGCGCGGTGAGTGGAGGCAAAAAAAGCTTTTTGCATTATCTTATTTACTATTCATTTACAGAGCTTTTAGTGTTTTGTTTAACTTTGTAAAGCTTTGTTTGTGAATTTATATGATAAAAAAAATAATAAATTACGCGAATTCGGCAAAGTATTTTGCATCAAAAGAGGTGACAAAATAACACAATTGGTGGATAAAATAAATTCAAAATCAAACACATACATTAGCGTGGGCCGAAAATCCGTTTTTTAGAATTTGGATTGGTAATATGGCTCTTTATGCTTTAAAAAAAACTCGTGTGAAATGTGAAAATTTTTGGTCAATGTTCTAGGCTTGCCCAAGTCCATCTAAGTTCAAGTACTAAAAATTTTTTTTCTTAGCTAACTTCGATTCTCTACAAAAAAGGTCCATATACGAAATTATGTAGGACTAATACTTTCGAAGATTATTGCAATTTTAGTAAAAAAATGTATTACTTAATTATATTATTATTTTTTATTTTATGAGCATATTGAACTTTGATGGACTTGGGCGAGCCTAGGATATTGACCGAAAAATTCCAAATTTCACACAGATTTTTCTTAAAGGATAAGGAACCATATTTTTGCTATTACCAATCAAAATTCTACAAAAATCGGATTTTCGGCTAACGCTAATATCCATATCTATATACTTTAAACATGTTTTATGTAGAGAACTTGAGGATAAGTCAGTCACGCCGCATTTTTACCTGTTTGGGCTATATATCTTTGGTTTATTTAATTGTTTAATATTTTTTTTTTTTATAAAAGTCAAGTGTAAGGTGTTCTTAGCTTACTTCGATTCTCTCCATGGTCCATATATCAAGTTATGTAGGACTAATACTTTCGAAGATACTTGCAATTTTAGTAAAAAAAATTATTAACAATTTACACACATTATCACACAATTTGTGCAGAGTGTTTTTGTGTAGAAATTTTTATCGAGAATGAGTTCAGGTTAATAAAAACTTTCCAAAAAACATCACTCTGTAACTGTGAAATGTACAAATCTGTATAAATGTGCAAAGCTTGTGATCCCTGCTTTAAGCATGCTAAGTACTCTTTCAAATACGTCAAGTCTTGAAAGCAATATCCAGTTTCACGAAAGCAATTTAAGTTAAAAATTGTTATTTTACGAAATTTTGCAACCAATTTTTAGGGATCGCTACCAGGGTTTTATTAGAAACAAGTTTTTATCGTAATGAAGCTTAAGTCATTTTTTTAGGCTAACAGGTCTGAAAGGGTTAAATTTAAAGTAAAAAAAAAAATTAAATTCAATTAGTTAATTAATTTAATTAATTAGAATTGCGCGGTGATTCCGAAAATCGAGTTTTTTTTCTATGGATAAGTCTTCGGGATATTTTCAGTTAACCGTTATGCAGCTCAAAGAATAAGTAGCTCCGCTTAATCACATTGAACCAATTGAACAATCTTTTTTCANTCAGTGTTATTAATTGGCGAGTGGACATGAATATTGTCTCAATTTTGCAGTCTTTTTAAAATTGAATTCAAAAATATATATACATATATATATCATGCTAAACTTCATGACCAAACTTTTGCATCACTATTCTACATACACTGAGAAAATATTTTCAAATAATGCAGCTAAACTATTTTCTTACAACAAGAAATGTAAGTGCATAGCTAATTAATCAAAATTCCGAATTAAATTTATGGCGATTTCTTTTCTCGAAATAAAAATAACATTTATTCTGCCCAGTGCTTGGGCTCACTCAACATGTTGCTCCCTGGCCCGACAAAAGTGGAACATTTTCTATTCTTACTAATGTGTTAGGGTGAACATTACCCAACAGATTTTGATTCATATTTTGTAATAATTTTTCTACATAAACAAATTTTTTATTTATAATGGAAGTTACTTGCATAATTATAATTTTAATCAAATAATTTGCGAAAGTCTTAGTGAAATCATAAATTTTCAAGTTAGCATTTCTTTGTTCTTTTTTCATACGTCAAATGCAACCGTTTTACAAGACGCAGGGGAACATTTATGTACATAATCGATATATATAAAATGATAGCCGCTTTCGTTGTTCGGATTCTTGGCCTATGTATGAGGAAGTTTCTGCTCTTTAGTCATTTCAACCTAAACTAAGAATTTTTACATTAGAAAACGCTTTTGCCTCTTAACTCTATTTTTGCATTGGACAAATCAAAAGCATTTATTAAGCTAAGCAAGCGGGCATTGGATCGCTATTGTCTACCTAAGACTCTTGTTTATGATGTAATTTCAAATATTTATTTCGATTAATTGAATATTAGCAACTGATCTACTTAAATGGAAAATCACTGCTTCTATTCATGCAATTGTATTTTTTCATAAGTATATAAGTGCATAAACTATTCAAACAGATAGCTTATTATTCTTAACATTTTTTTCCAAATATATATGTATACATATGTATGTACGTATGTAATGATTTCCTTTTTCAATTCC
>NW_016182305.1:0-5952 GCF_001687245.7 Rhagoletis zephyria | reverse complement strand
CAATGAATGGAGTAAAGAGGTTTTTACTAAATAAATATTTAAAATGCTTTTTATACAAAAAATAAAAAGGTACTATATTCGATATATTCGATATGGTATTTAACCTAACCATATACATTGGTACATATGTACCTACCAAAAATTCCAAAACGGAGTAAAACTATATATTACTTCGGTATATTTTTGTATTTGCTTTGCAGAGTAGAAAAAAGTCTAAATGTATTTAGTTATGAGATAATATGTGGGACGTTCCACACCAAAACGGATGGGGTTCACACTTCATGTGTTTGATTTGTTTAAAACTTTTTTGGGTTGATGCGTAAACATGAAAAAAATCACACATACCCACATCAATTCTCTATGAAAAGAAATATTTTGCATAAAAGTTTTTTAATAAAGATTTTGAAAATATGCCATCTAAAAAAAAAAAAATAAAACAAAATCACAATGGTAGCTCTGAGTATTGCGCAATATTTGAGTATAGTATTATGGGGAGCTATGAATTTTTTTTACCCGGTAGTTCAGTAGAATGAGTACATTACAAAATTACACATTTTTGAAATTTTTTTAGAATTTTTCTTAGTATGCAGATGTGTAGCCCATTAATGGCGTTAATTTTTTTTTAATTTCCTTTGAAAACGGTTTCACGCATTTTCTTCCATAAGAAAAAAGAGGAAAAGCCGTCAGCTTAAAAACTCAACTCAATTTTGCACTTAAAACTTGCACTTTATTATGTAGCATACTCAAAAAATTACAAAAAAAAAAAAAATTTTAAAATTTGTAAATTTGTAATGTACTCATTTTATTCAACTTCGGTGTAAAAAAAATCGTAACTCAAATTATTGTAGAGTGAACCCCATAATACTATACTTAAATATTGCGCATACTCATAGCTACCATTGTGATTTTTTTTTATTTTTTTTTGAGATGGCATACTTTCCAAAACAATTTTTTTATAAAAAAATTTGTATGTGAAAAATTATTCAAGAAAAAAATTTTAAAAATATTTCTTTTCATAGAGAATTTTTTGTGTGTATGTGTGATATTTTTAAAAAATTTTTCTTGCCCGTTCTTGAGATATTTGGAAAATATTAAATCGGTTTTTTTTGTTTTTGTGCTGTAAAGTTTTTACAAATGCTTTAATCATGCTCATATTTCATATTTGTTTATTATTTATGATTTTGCATCAACCCTAAAAATTTTAAACAAATCAAACACATGAAGAGTGAACCCCGTCCGTTTTGGTATGGAACGACCCATATATAAACTTAAGGATGTACACAGTTTTATAAACACACAGTTTAACAAACAAACATAAACATCAATAAATACTGTTAATTAAATAGGCAAAAAATGTTTTTAAGTATGCATATTTAGTTTATATTTTTAATTACTTGCGTTATAGTGTTATTCTTTATGATCACATCAAAGTTTTATTTTATGATCACGTTCACAGTTTTACTATTTTCTTTAAATTGGAATCAAATAAATGCATAGCATGTGGAAAATATTTTATTTGTAACTCAAAAAATATTGTATTAAAATATTTGTTTCTTTTAGTTTTCCTTAACATTTTGAGCTTGAACATATGTATTTTTAAGAGTACCGCTATAAATACAAAAATTGTGAAAATTTTAAACGAGCAGAACAAAGTACAACATTAAAAAGTAGAAATTTCACTTAGTAAAAAAAAGATTTTTTGATAGCCTATGTATTTGCACATACATACATATGTAGTTATGTATGCAGAATTAAAAGAAAGTATGTACAATGCTCATATGTAATTACATACATTTATACATATGTGAAAACAATGATGCATAAAGCTAACGAAAAGTTTGAATTAAATACTAATTTAAACTAAAACTAAACAAGTACGGTTTTTATTTATCCATTGCAGACATCCGTCGTTGGTTCCTCGTTAGATTTTAAGGCTGAGAATAATCTCGCCTACTGTTTGCTTTATGACAAGAGAAAGTTAACCATTATGCTGAGTTTCGAATTTATTTCTATTTAACCCTTTCGTATAATGTATGTATTCGCAAAAAAGTTTAAAAGCGCCTATTGGTAATATTTGCTGAAGAATGTATATACATGAGAATCAATTTTTTCCGTTCTTTATGATTTTCAATTGGTTGTGAACAGTCATGGGATTATATGTCCAAGTAATATTTTGCCCAGGGATTTTGTATTCCTGGAGTATACAAAATGTTTATAGGTAAGTTTAATAAAATCATATTGAAATTTTTACAAGTAATATGCTTCATGACCAGCAAGAGACCTATGTATACAGAAGGCGACATTAAAACTGTGCTCTACGATTCCTCAGGTGAAGACAGCGGTTCTGAGTATCTAGCTTCGGCATTGCATGACACTGGCTACGGAGAATATATGAACGATCGCCAGCAATTTGTGCCCACGAAAATAAATGCCTCCGGAATACAATCGGTCCGTGCTTTGAGATAGAAATCGAGGCTCCAGTGAATTGGAAACCTTCTTGAAATTGTTACTTTGCAGTTTTCTCATACAGACAAGCCAGTACACAAACGGAAGGATCACTATCGTCAATATAACTCAAGGTTAAGACAAAAAAGCCTCTAAAATATTCATGCTGGGAATAATGCCTGTGACTTACTTAAATAGACTACCGAAAATACCTATGTACTGGTCGAAGAGAAAGTCTTTTTGGCAACTGCGTGCCGCGATGAAAGTTCATTTGAAGCCATACATGAATCAATGGTTAGGTTCAAAAGAAGATCGGCATTAAAGTAATATCTTCCAATGATAGATTTTTCCTCAGTGTACCTTTTCTAAAGCCTACCATTCCCTGCCGTCGGTACTATTATCTTCAATCGGAAGCAGCTTCCTTTATGTACACAGAAATTGAAAAGAGGAAAGAGTTTGTGCTGTTAAAATCAATTCGGAGAGTCATGCGCCTTTTGGCAGTACACCAAACTGTTGATGTTAATGAGCGATTCTCAAGGGGGGAGGTAGGGTTGATTTAACGCGAAAGCAGACAAACAGTGAAAAACTAAGCTTGAGTTGCTCAAAGTCCAATACTGATTACAATCAATACATGGCTGGGGTCGTTCTTTTCGACCAAATATCGCATTTATACGATTTCAGCAGGATGTCCACATAATGGTGGATAACGGTATTTTGCAAACTTCTGCACACTACCTGTTTTACCGTCTGGATAGTATTTAAAGAAGCGCATGACTTACCAATAATCCACATACTGATTTTATTATATATTATTCAGGTTTCTGATTTATCAGTTTAAGATCAATAAATTTTCTGGTTAATAAAATTAATTAGATTCTGTTTAATTTATATGTAATTAATCGATAAATGAGTCACTTTGAGTAATCAAAAATGATTATTATTAGATTAATTAACTAATCAGGTTTCGATTAATCAGCTTGTTCGAATAATAGATAAATTGCACATCACTAATTTATTTTCTTATTGCAATGACGGAGGATATGATAAGGTTTGGACTGGAGAAAAGTAAGGAAAAAATCTGGACGTCATTTGATGAATCGAGACATCAATTACGGTATAGTTAGCGATCCCATGCCCACCGAAGGCAAAAGTGCTCAAAGGTTAAGAAAGGTGGAAAGAACGACAAGCGTATTTTCTGCACATGCCTGACATGCGAAGTTCCGCTATGTAATATTTTTTTATTAATAAATAAAAATGAAAATTTTTTACATGTAGCTAGAATTTTTAATAATGAATACTGCTGGGACNATCAAGGTTCACCAATATTGTATATCCAGCGTTTTTTTTTTTTGCTTCGAAAGAGTTAAAAAATGCAAAAGCGGTGCACGTTTTCATTATTATAGCACCGTGCGACGAAAACACACAAATTTTTAAAACACACGAAAAATTCATTATATTCACAAAACTAGGAGCCAAATATAGTATTACTGCATTTTTAATTTTTCTCTCTGACGTCAGGATTTTTTTAAAGGACTTTGAAATTATTTAAAAGATTTGGTGCATTGTAGAGTCACAATATGGGTATCAGTTAAAAGGAAAAATTCTATAGAATTTTTTTTTGTTGCACCAGGAAGATTAAATGTTGAAAATGACCTTTTAAAATTTTATCCAATATTTATTTTTGAAAAAAATATATGTCAAGGACTAACTTTGTTAGTTTTAGATAAAAAAAATTTACACTTCTCTTTTTAAGATATTGATAGTTACAATATACATACATAAATGAAAATACTAGAATCATTACACTGTACTCCGATGGGTATTGGACCAAACCAATTTTTTTAAGAGATTGAATTATAGGTAAAAAAGTAATTTCTCCGTTTTTCGAAGTTAGCCTCTCAAATCGAGATATGGGTCTTCGAAGTTCGAAATAGGATCTTTGGTAAAAAATTATTTTTTATTATTATATGTAAATAACTAAAAAACTAAAAATACAGTCGTAGACCGCCTTTCGCTCTTATTTAAATGTTTCATAATTTTTTTTTTGCAAACTTATATAACAGGTGCTATAAGGGGGCAAAGGTCGGGTCTTGGAAAAATTAAAAACCTTATATTTCATTTTCATTCAATTTCAATTTTGAACTGATTTTTTAAAAGTTGGTATCGTTGTAAACGTAATTAGACCCCCTTCTTCTCTTCTGATATGCATGTTTGTATACTTTGTATGTACAAATTTGAGAAAAAACATTTAAAAAAAAAAATACCTATTTTTTTTTAATAAAATAAAACACACATTTTAAACAAAAAAAATTCTAATCGATTTTTAAAAAGTTTATATCGTTGTAAACGCAATCAAACTTTCTTTCTTCTGATATGCGTACTTATATACTTCGTATATAAAAATTTGATTAAAAACACTTAAAATTAAAACATACCTTTTTTTTATAAGAAAGAAAAATTAAAAAAATTACTAAATTAAAAATTTGGTATCGTTGTAAAGGCGATTAATTACCCTTTCTTCTGGTGTACGTATTTGAATACTTCGTTTACAAAAATTTGAGAAACAACACTTAAGGCAAAAACTACCTTTTTTTTGTAAAAAAAAAAATATTTTAATCAAAAAAATAATACAAAGCGATTTTTAAAAAATTGTATCATTGTTAAGGATACCAGAAAACTTATACTTTCTCAGTCCCAAAAATTTAACTAAACACATTTGTTCCCTCTAAAACTCCTGCCCACCTAGGTGAAAAGCTGGCTACGCCCTTGTGAACAAAAAAATTAAAGTATTTAAACCGTAAATTTGTTCTTTTAGAGCGCATACTTGGTTTCAAAATAACGATTCCAGTAGCGTATACTGTAACTATCGATATCTTATAAACAGAAGTGTAAAATTCTTTTTTATCTAAAACTAAAAATTAGAAGATGTGGTAGTTAACATATTAGTCTTTGACATGGAAATTTCACAGGATATTTAAAGATACAATTTTGAAAGGACATTTTCAATACTTATTCGTCCTGGTGCACCCAAAAATTATTATTTTTTTCTATTATACGGAATTTTTCCTTTTAATTAGTACCCACATTTTTATTCTACAATGCATCGAATCTTTTGAATAATTTCTTGATTCAATCATATTCCAGAAATTACAAAGTCCTTTTAAAAGATAATCCTAACGTCAGAAAGAAAAAATAAAAATGCAGTTTTATAATATTTGGCCCCCCGTTTTGCGAATATATTATTTTTTTTGTTGTGTAAAATTGTCGCATGGTGTATTTCTCGAAATATTAAATCATATACTTACTTTTTGGAAAATTTTGGGGTATTAATTTTTAATGTCTTCCGAAAATGTTAAAAATGTCCGTTTTTTTCAGAAAAAATAACGAATAATTTTTTTAAAGTATTTTTTTTTTCATTTTCGATAAAGTGTATCCTTTTGTGTAGGGGTTAACCTTTAAAACTTTATATAAACTGTTTTGATACAACAAGAAATGGATTTTTGGCAA
>NW_016182304.1:0-5953 GCF_001687245.7 Rhagoletis zephyria | reverse complement strand
TATTATTTTCGGTGTTATGATGGTTCCCAAGTAATCGAAATTCTTTACTCCTCGTTCTTCTGTCCTCGTTGATCACCAGACCTAATCGCTTTGCTTCGATATCCAAATTGGAAAAGGCAGAACAGACTTTGAGATTTTTGTTACCGATAATAAGAGATTACAATAATAATAATCGTAATCTTCATAATATTATCTAACTTGTTGGTTACTGCGACTAAAATAAAATATCATTAACTCAATATATTCATTATCTACATATATGTTTAGTGGAATATGTCTTTTTTAAGATCTCTGAGTTATTTAAACATATTAGTATAAAGTGCTTGCCATACCTCAAGTAAAGCTCTCTAATCAGGAATACGCGGATCTCTAAATGCAAATAATGTTAAAGCCATAACTTAACGTTTCATCTATAGTCATTAGTTAATTGTATTATCTTTAAACAAATTTTAGTATCAAAACAAAGTCCCATTTCTCACGCATAGTTAAAAATTTTCATCCTCAACGTTTGCAAATCCAAAAGAAGGCAAAAGAGCTAACAAAAACGACAAGTCTTATAATATTGATTGATCATCAAAAAGGAGTGTCGTCGCTTTTGGCTATTTATTATCTACGCGCTAAAAAATATTCAATAGCAAGTTTTTGTGTGCAATATTTTCAGTCAAACATCTTCAACGTATTTTTTGATATTGGAAAATATTTGAAATTATTAAAATTAGAGCATATGATAATATACTTGTGTATGTATACACACAAGTATATCAAAATACTTATATACGTTATCTGCGTATAAGCTGCTGACAAAAAAAAAAAACAAACGTGTTCCAATTTTGGTGAAATACAGGGTGTACGAAACTCAAGAAACTATACATTAGAATGTTCCAAAAAAATGTTTTCCAAGATAGGGTTTGGGGCACATTCACAAAAATTTTTCTCTCGCCGAAAGAGGTGCTGCTACCAAGTGAACTTTAGAAGTATTGTGTACATATATTAGTCAAACTATTGGCTAAGTAATCACATAATCTTAAAAGTAGTCCCTAATGAATTTGGCTGTTTTATTTTTTGCTTAAAAGTTACTTGTTTTTATTTTGAAAGCAAAAAATATTTAGAGCTTGCTAAAAGCGCTTAGTGTTTTTTGTACTGCCGATTTTTATGTGATATATCTAAAGGCGTCTGCTTTTTCATCAGTTTAGTGTTAATCTAATCCTAGCTATGTTTTGATTCAGGGAAACATAAGGTGCGGCCAGCTGCGGCCAATCGAAGCCTGGTGGGCGAAATAGTCACCAATTTAAATTTGTGGCTTCGATGACCGAAAGTGGGAGTTAGGAATGTCAATCCTGGAATCCAGCGATCCGGCCAGTTTTACGTAGCGAAAATCCTGGGATTCTTGGCAAATAATGCCAGGATTTTCGGGATTTGTAGTTTGCACTGATGGCAATAATAGTAACTTCTTTTTTGACTAGTATTGGCTACATTTCTTTTTTTATTTAATAACTAATATTTTTTACAATTGTCTAGCTCATTATACATATAACACCGCGCAATAGTAAATTTTAAACACAAATATCAATATATTCGCGAAACCACGGGCCGAATATAGTGAAATTGCGTTTTTAGTATTTTACTCTGAAGTCAGGAATTCACAAATGATTTAAAAAATTCATATAAATGTGCTTAGAGGAGACGTGTTGGTATTAAACTAAAGCGCAAATCCTGTAGAATGTGCGGTAATAAAAATGCCCTTTTAAAATTTTGTCCTTTCGAAATATTTGTTTTTGAAAAAATTGTATGTTGAGGACTTATATAAACCCGATAAAATCCTAATATTTCGCCCTTCTAACTTTATCAGCTTAAAAAATTACCTATTCGTCCTTGTGAATCCTCTTACATTTGGTACCCATATTTTTATTCTAAATTCCATTGAATTTTTAAAATAATTGTTGGAATTAATCATATATTTGAAATTACAATGTCCTTTAAAATAACTCCGGGTATCAGAAAGAAAAAATAAAAACGCCACTTTAAATAAAAAGTAGGTTTCAAACCCATATATTTATTATTTCTTTTATGGTAGGACAGCTTCTCAGACAATATAGAAGTATTTTTTCGATTTAAGTTGGTGAAAAGTAATGAATATCTAAATCCCGGCACTAATGCCTGGGATTGTGATAACAACGTCCCGAAAATCCCGGGATCGGGAAAAGGTGAAAAATTAACATCCCTAGTATCCATATAGCACAGTAAGTAGATTTGCCACGCTTTTGATTGAGACTCTGCTACACCACGCCACAGACTGATACCTTATAACGGGTGTTATCGTAGAGGTGTAACTCCACAGAAATCCTCTAGGATTTCATTTGACGCAGGATTTCGATAAGGGTTTACGCCTCTAAGGACAAAATGAAGAGCGCCACATTAGTTTTGTTTGGATAAGCGGACAGCCCATTTACACTACATATTGTCTCTTGTGATACAACAGAACCAACTAGCTAGTAGTCAGTCATCTGCATAAGCCTGAGCGGAATCAATTGCCAAGCGCTAGAACAAGCGAGAAAGAACTGCGAACTGGGGATAGCCCTTGTATGCTCCGCAAGTGACATATGAATCCCCTTTTGCCTGAATCCTAATGACTTCTTGTGCGGGCAGTGAACGAATTTAGTTTATCTAGATCGAGTTGTATATGCCATTGAAGGTGGCTTTGTTAAAAGCACCCAGAATGTCTACAAAATAACCAAGACGAGTTCTTTTTTATTAATGGCGATAAGAGTTTACTATGGGGGCTCAAAAATGCGTTAGTATCTGATACTTTATACCAAAATATGAGACTTATCTTACATAACGAGAGTGTTTCCATATTTCGTCGTTTAAAGTACAAAGCCGCGTAACTTCATTCTGCAAAACCGCGTAATTGACATTTACTGCCAAAAATTAGATTTGCTCACACAAGCTCTTAGTTCTATCCTTATCCTTTCTTCCTGAAATATACTAGCCAGAAATGCGATTGCTTTACAAAAAAGAGAACCATTTTGAAATATGAGTGTTTTTAGTATCTAGAAAATAACTTATGCAAACTCACATACGCGGTTTTGCTTATCTTGATACGCCATTTTGCATTTTTTTTATACGCGGTTTTGTACTTTAAACGACGATTTGCATTTTTTGAAGTTGAAATATTTTATTGTGGTATTTTAGGCACTACTCGAAACACTGTGCCTGAGTTTGTGGCTTTGATGAAGCAGTGGTCCCTCCTATGCATTACATACATTGTTATTCCTACGCATCCATTTTTAGACAGTTAGTTGCAAAAGCAAACATACATATGTGCATATCTGAATTTGAATCCTTACGCCCTCCTTTTGTGTACCCACATACTCGTTTGTATGGAAATACATACTATGTACATACATATATATTTATGCGACATTGTTGTTAGCAGAAATAGTAATTCATCTAGTAATTTGTTTTGTATTTTGTCCAAAGTAAAAAGGCCGCGTTTTGATTGTCATTATTAATTTGACAGCATCAAGTCAATGTCTTTGTAAGCGGTAAGCCATGGCGTAATGTTGCGGGTACTTACGTACATACATATCAGGGATGTTGCGAATATTTTCACATTACTTACGTACATACATATCAGGGATGTTGCGAATATTTTCACATTACAATCTACATTCGCATTCGCATCAAATGATACGATTTTTTTACGAATGCGAATGTGTACATGGGCAGAGAGCTCACTCTAATATTGTTGAAATGGCTCTAAGTCTGTCTAACCAGGGTGCGGACAATAACCGGCTTTTAGCTTCAGGCGCTAACGGTTAAGTATTTAGTACATCAAGCGACATTGAAACGACAGGGACAGGATTTTATGGAAATTGCCTTTTTCCCGCTGAAGAGATAGAGTATATTCGATTAAGAATGTCCATGATTTAGTTTTACCTGATTCCATGTATACACATTTGATGTTGATTTCTTTTTGCCTTCTTTAAGATATTTTCCTTTTTTTCCTTTCCTAACTCTCAATTGTAAAGAGCAAGGAAAAATCCCTTATTCCTGATAATATGAAAGTTTAATACATTCCTTATTCAAATTAGGGGCCAATTAAATCAACTCACGTCAGCGCACGTTAAGTACGGCTTTTCTTCGCAAAAATCGAATAAAAATGTTGCCAGAAAAATTCAAAATGCTTATTGCGGTTAAATATTACTACAACTATAGAGTTTAAAGTTTTATGAGTTACAAACTCGAAAGGAGGGAACAATCAAAGATTCAAAGTAGAAAATTTTCAAATAACGAAACTAGTTTATGTTCTTCCCTTTTTACTTTTAAAATAAACATTTCTAAAATAAATATATTTTTGATTATTTTTCGGTTTTGGTCTTTTTTTGATGCCTTCGTTTGCCTCTTTTGCGATTTCTGGTGCTTTTTCCTGCCTATTTCGCTATTTTATTTTGCCTTTTTATAGGTTTCTTGGTCATAAAAATCTGTTCCCTGCTTATAAGCAACCTAGAAATAATCTTAGATTTCTCCAGCGGAAGCAAAGGCTCGAATGTAGAATCTGGCGACATTAAAAAATGTGAAATTAAAGCTCAATAGAAGGTCTATCTTAAAGAAAAACGAGCTCATCTCGGTGAAAATGCTCTCTATTGGTGGAAAACAAAACTAAAATAGACAAACTGACAGATCTGGCCCGCAATTATTACTTTTTTTTTTTTTTTAAACATAATAAGCCCTTTTGAGCTTTAACCACTAGATTAAAACACTGTAATGGTTAAGCACTCGTTCAATGTTTTAATAATTTACAAAATTTTTAAGTAATAAAAACAATGACTTAAAATGATCCTAAAATTCGAATTCGCATTCGCGAATGTGAAAAATATGACATTCGAAACATCTCTAATACATACATATGAATATGACACACACTTACGTGCGTGCATGCTTTAATATCACATCCATTCATACATACATTCCATCCACAGCTTCATCATTGTCATATGCCAAGTCATACTCATTGTTGCTAGTATTATCAACGTCATTGACCAATCGTCCATTGACTTCAGAGGATTCAAATATAAGCTAGAAAAATACTCGTAGACACAGCCAAAAGCATTGTGAGAGAGTTAATCAGAGGCGTTGTGATTGATGATTATCACTATGGATGAGTAACGACTACTCTACTCAAAGCGGGGTCTACTTAGTTGGTATTCGTAAGCTTATTTCGTTTTATGTCACTGCTGTTGGCGTTATGTGTGTATGTTTTTAAAAAATCAAGTATTGCATTTGGCGAGCCATTACTAATGAATATGACATTATTTAGGAAAATTTGATTTTTTCTCGGGCGTTTTTTCCACCTTCTTCATGACTAGGGCCGAATAAAATAAGCACGAAAAAATCCATTTTAAGCGCTTAGATAAGCTTTAAAGGATTTGTAAATACGATTGTAAATATGCTCGCAAAACAAAAACAGTTCAATGATTTTTATTTAGTTTATTCCAAGAATTAAAAAATTCTAATGGACCTACAAGTATTGCCTGATATTCCCAAATACCAAAGATCTGCGTTCGTCGTTTAAAGTTTTAACCGACTTCACCAAAAGAAGAAGATTATCAATTCGTCGGAATATATATTTTTTTTATGTATGTTACCGCAAAACTTTGGACCACGTTAACCGATTTCTATAATTTTTTTTTTTAGGAAAGATGTTGCCTCACAGGTGGTCCCATACTAATTTCAATAATCAATTTCCAGCAAAAGCTTAAACGTTTTGACTCTGTTCATAACGTTAACATGCGGTTTTTCGTGGGAGGCAGCTCTTTCGTTTAATCGTTCTTCGGCAACAATGCCCAATAAATACCATTTGCACACTTTTGGAGAAATGAGTTATAAAAATTATTTTTTTTCCACCTAAAAGTGACATTCTGGAAATGTTTGACATTTTTATGGTTATTTC
>NW_016182303.1:0-5953 GCF_001687245.7 Rhagoletis zephyria | reverse complement strand
ATGGGGAAAAAACTACTTTTCGTATGAATGGTATAGAATTCTTGGAAATCAATATTTTTCGATCGGTTCAATCGGTTAAATAAACAATTGGGTATTATTATTGGGAATCTCCTGCAGATAAAAAGAGTTTTCTGGTAGAAAAAAATTTATCTTTAGCTCTTCTAAACCATTTCTACGAAAAGTTTTTTTTCCCCATATAAAATACATAGCAAAGTTTGGGCGCTTTGAGCGACCTCTAAATATCTGTTGATTTTAAAATAAAAACTAGGGATATATTTTTTTCGGTATAGAACAATCCTAGGGGTTGAGATTTTACTTTACTTTTCCGACTTTACTTTTCCACATGCATTTTTGGACCACCCTAATGTATACATATGCTGTGTCATACGAATTTAGATTTCTATATACATACATACTAGCTTACAACAAAAAAAAAATGTAAATACATACATAAATATATGTAGCGTCCCTGTTTTATTCCAATCCATTTAAATTGAATCCCAAACACAAAATAAATCTTACCGTTAACTCATTGGTTTCCTTACTGTTTTTTTTTTGTTTTCCTAGAGTAATTAAATTATGTTCAAAATTTTTTACTTTCCACCACTTTTTAACAATCAACTCTTAACAAAAAATTAAATTATTCTTTAAAGTTGTAAAAAACTTTTAAAATTTAAACCAATCTATTGACATATTTTAGGCCAACTGACTTTTGAATGTTATTCTTCGCTAACAATAAACATGCATACTTTGTTTGTACCTATGTAGCATGAAACGCCAAGCGTAATAAGAATATGTCTTATGGCGTTTTCTTTTCTACCGAAAAATGCTGCCTTCTCAGTATCCTCTACGCACAAATACTAAGGAAAGGGCAATGAGAAGGCAACCCTTTTTTTGTAGAAAATAAAACGGCATCATAGTATATATGTAGATACATTCCTTTTACTTTCAACTGCATGCGTTTAAGACTGTCTGTTTTGTTTGTATTGCCTACCTGTATGCATCAGCGGAAAATGACTTTCTAAACTTTTACCAGTTTGCTCATAAAACACGACTTGCTGAGTTAAAAGATATTATCGCAGTGCACTTAAAGCCAGAGAAAGTACAAGAAGTTCTACATTGTAGATGCAGTAAAACTCCTTAAAAGTTTAAAAGTCGATTTAAAGCTTTACAACTATGTATGTGCTTTTTGGAACTAGATGAAAAATTAAGCAAATATACGTATGGCACAAATTTATAGCAGATAGAAAAATAGCACAACCATTTAAATTTCTTATAAATATGTACTTATTTAATACTTTTTGATAATGAAACATTTAAGTTAGGTTAAATTCAAGTTGCTGGTGGTGGTCACACTACCCGCAGGATCTTTATAGCCGCTCTCCTTTATTTGTACAATTTAATATGTGGAGTTGATGCTCTGCTCTGCTTTCTGTAGTTCCTTTAGAAATCATTGTAAGGCGATATGAGTCTCTTCGCATTACCTATAAGTAGAACAATGGTCAAAATAAAATTATTCCGTGCACTGCTTAAGAATCTCCCGCGATCTTTTCAAGTCCAATTCTGGTCACATGAATCTTGTCGTATTGCCTAAACCTATGGGCTTCTCTTTTTTAGTGCCTTCTTAGGTGGCCAGCGGCATGTTCAACCTCTTCAAGGACGGTGAAAATTGAGGAAAAGTGCCATCTGCCATGAAAAGCAGCTTCTCATAAAAATACAATCGCCCTTCGGAGTCGGCGTAAAACTGTACGTTTCTCCCCTTTGTGTGACAACATCACACGGCACACGTCTCAAATCGGAGGAGAAGCTCGGCCAAACACTAACATATGTGTAAGCTCCAATATATTATTATTATTATTACACATTTTTTTGATTTTGTTATCGATTATTTATCGATTTTGTTATCGATTTTTTATCGATTATTTATCGAGTTTGTTATCGATATTTTTATAGATTTGGTTATCGATTGTGTTATCGATATTTTTATCGATTGTGTTATCGATATTTTTATCGATTTTTCTAATCGACTTTGCTACCAATATTATTATCGATTTTCTATCGAAATTTTTATCGATTTTCTTATCGATATTTTTATCGGTTTTTTTATCGCCATTTTGTTGGATGTAACTATCGATTTTGTTATTGATAGAGTATGAAGATAAAAATGAAGTGAAGATGAAATATAATTAGAACGAACAGGGGTATAGGTGGGGATCTAGATAGAAAAAAGACAAAAAATATAACCTTAAGCAAAAGCAGATGTATGTATGTGTGAACATATGTTTGTATGTGTGTTGGATATGAGACAAAATAGATGTGTAACGTAAGTTTCACTTCTCCAGTGTGGCCAAGGCGCACTTACATTTTTCACTTAGGATCAAAGCAACACTGGTATCTCGCCATATATTTGGTGTGGGCTTGTTTCAGGTCCATTAGTTCTGTAAGGTTAGGATACTGTTTGTAAATAACTTATTTTACTAAGGATTAATGGTTTATTAGCTTTAGCACCAGGAAAATTCATCTTCAGATCTATGCAGGTATGTAAATAATTAGGTTGTCCACCGCAAATTTCGCGTTGCTGCAAAAACCGCCCCATGTAGTTATTTTCGCCTTCCTTAGGCTTGTTTAATTGTTAAAGCATTTAGTTACATACTTACATACTTTTTCATACAAATTATAACAAAATTTTTCGCGCGAATTGAATGAAATATTAGGCCCTATGAATAAAAACTAAGCAATCGCCTTTTCTCTAAACGTAAGATATTTTACTTGATTTATTCAAATAAATTTAAGTAAAAAGTTTGAAAATAGATTCATAGATTCATATAAAAATTAAAGTACTTTAGCATTTCGGTTTTTTTTTTCATCTTGCAACTTTGAATTGCCACAATCAAGAACAGTATATGTATGTAGTCCTTATTAACAAGTTTCTGGATTTGTAATATAATCTCAACCATTTGCAAAACCACAAATACTCACGTACCTGTGGGTACGACAGACAACATTGCAAACAACAACTTAACATACTTGCGTACATGAAGACACATTACACCATTTGTTTACATCTGATAATGCTAACATACATACATACATTTGTGTGTGTGTGTGTGTGTGAATTTCTGTGCGTCTGAACCACCTATTGCAGCAAAACTCATTAGCATTTCAATTAAATTTACAATAGTCCACCACATCAAACGCTGTTCAATTATACTTAGGGCAAATTAATAGCGCTGCCTGGGACACAAGAAACAGAAACCAAAAGTCGAACAATACGAGCCAGATCTGTTTTCGCCATGACGCCAAAGAAGACGCGATAATCAATTGCTTTGACTGAGTGAAGAGAAGAAGATGTCTTGGTTGGCAAATCGCTGAGAATTTGTGGCATACTTACGAATGTGGCTTATGGTGATTTTGTTTCTCCCAAAAAATGTTGCCCTTCCCCGATGCAAAATGTGTTTTGTGTTACACTCAACTCTGTAAAAGGCATGTTTTTGCCTTTTTGTCCTTGTCTAGCTTACGCATTTCATAATGTGGTCGTTTTAAACAACCGTCTAATTTTCAGGGTAACCATCTCGACTGACAAAGCTTCACTGGGCAGAGAATGTGGCTTTTTTGCATTACAATAGTATGACATTTTAAGAAACGAACACAAAATTTTTTCACCCTTTGCCTTTAGTTTAGAATCGAACACAAGAAGAGAAAGAGGAAATCAAAAGGCGACATTTTTTTGTCGAAACGAAATCACCATTAGATATTGCGGATGGCATTGATATCGCCATTTTCTTGGCGATGAGGTATTCTAGTCAGCTAATTGACAGCTGATCAGCTAAATGATCGCAAGAGAGTCAAGGACTCTGCTGCTTATGTTTAATGTTAAAGATTAAGACAAAAAAGTGTAGGCAAAATTTAAGATAAAGACGAAAATCGAAAAATGAGAAAAACATAAGAATAAAGATAACTGAAAAGGTAAGAAAATTTTTAAAAATTTTTAAATAAAAATTGAAATAAATTCAGTCAAAATAAATTAGTAATCGAAAGATATCAAGTTACCGACATTTATCGAATCATCGATTTTTATAGTTATCGAAATTTATCGAGTTATCTATGTGTATTGATTCATCGCAACGTATCGAATTATTCAAATAGATCAATGTATATTAAGTTGATGAAATTTATGGACAGTTATCGAGCTATAGAAATGTATGGGATTTCGAAATTTGTTAATTTAATGAAATTTATCAAGTTATCGTAGTGCACCGAGTTCTTTCAACTTATCGAATAATCGATATTTATTGATTTACCGAAATTTGTCGATTTATCGAATCACAGTTTTAGGGATTTTAAAAAATATCGAGTTATCGAAATTTCAAGGTTATATAAGTTTATCGTGCTATCACTGCTTATCGAAATTTGTCGATAGCTTTCGAAAAATATGGAGCTATCAAAATTAATCGAATTATCGCAATTTATAGAGGTATCCAAAGTTTATCGCGCTATCGATTAAGCACAGTTATCGAAAACTACCGAAATTAGTAGAGTAATCAAAATTTGTTGAGTTGTCGAATTTTTTAAAACTCATTCAATTATCGTTATGTATCAAATTATCGAAATTTATCGACAAACGGAAATGTATCGGGTTAGCTAAAGTCCTGCCAAAGTCCTTCAAAGGTGTAAAAATTGTAGTCACGTTTTAATTCAAAGGCAGCAGATTTTCCGGTACGTTAATTTGTACCTTATGAGATAAACGACATGCTAAGTAAAATAAATCTCTGCAAGGGTTTTAAACGACTACAAAAATGGTCGAATTTCGGCAATAATTGCCACTCCTAATGTTCTGTGTATCACCTTTAAAACTAGTTACTTAATTATTTAATGTTTCCTTTCAAAAAATCTTTCATATGTTGCCGTATATAACTTTTCTACTCCTCGGTCTTATACAACTGATATAAGAAAGGGACCTCGACGCCGAGTACTATCGTTGACGCCGGTCCATCAGTTTCCTTCCACTATCCGCCTCAAAATGAAATTCTTCAGCATCTTGTTCCTTTGCACCCACTCCCCGACTGAAGAGAAGGACGAGGCCGCCAATGCGACTTCTATGGGGAGGGCAAGAGAGGACACAGCGAAGAGTCCGACGCAAAGCATGGTAGTCTGCAGTACTAGGTTCCAGTAAGTACAACAGCGAGTTTCTTTCTAAGGACTCGTTATCGGTGTCTGTTATTGTTCAGGGTGCCCTAGGCCACCCGTTCGCCCCTTCTAAACATATTTTAACAGGCACGAAGCCAATTCAGATACCTTGTTTAACGAGAACAGATTTCGTACATCGAAATTGCTCATTCAATTACAAAGAAAGAACATTCGATATCAAATTTAATACCATATTAGTTATGATAATTCAGTTCGAATACAAAAGCATTTAAATCGGAATAGGTCACCATTAAATATCTTTCTGTTACAGAGATAATTGCTAATAATGATACAATACAAGACTGCAATAATTGAGAGAGAGAAAGAGTGTAGCCCGTTGTCCTTTGCTTCTCTTCATCTTATTTGGCACCGATTCTCTATATCGCACTATGGTCTGAAATTCAAATTTTTTGGCATAAATTAGAATGAGTGGTACTAGGCCATTGAAATTTCGCTNGATAAGCAAAAGTGGTCAAATAATTTTATTATCCAAATATTTATACATATGTTTTTACTGAAACAATTATTTTTATAATAACATTGACTGTACATCTGAAATGAGAGAGAAGTTACAGAATTATTAAATTCACTTGAATATAATATAAAAAGTTATATGTACCAAGCAAATCATTCGAAATCACAGTCTTCCGTATCTAAAACTAAAGCGTTCTCTACAACGTCTGCTTCCGATATATCGGAATCAGAATTATCCGAATTGTATTCAGATCCCCCTGGCAAGTGGTTGAAAATTTGAAGCTCACTTGAA
>NW_016182302.1:0-5953 GCF_001687245.7 Rhagoletis zephyria | reverse complement strand
TTATATAAATATTTTCTTCTAGTAAGTTCTAATTCGGCAAATTAGTAAGAGGATGGATATTCGAGGCTATTACTGAAACCATCGTAGTCCAATTTTTCGTGAAATCTACGAAAATTCTACGTGACATTTGGGGCTTCTTCGCGTTACAATTATTATAACCGTTGTGTGGCTCGAAAATCTAACAACGTTTGTATCACCGTGTTGCAAATTGTTTATCATAGCTTATATCAGCACTTATTTTGTGGCTCTAAACGTTTTTTTTAGGATTCAGTAATTGCTTAAAGTGGTCTCACACAATATGTGTTTGCATCAGTAAATGCGAGTTTTTGGTATATATGTAATTGCATCTATTTCCCAAATTCACACAGTATTTATTTAACTACATATTTAAAATTGACGTTGTTGGTAGACGAAATAAACCAAAAACAGTTGTCAGATATAATTAGAAACATTTATGTTTCGTATGTACGTGCATCCGCCTTGTATAGAAACAAATCTTAGTTGGTTTTAGGCGGTCGTATGTCTGCATTTCTATATGTAAAATATGACATTTAAACATGCAAATACATATCGCGTAAGACCACTTTTAATCGAACATTCCTCAAGAAATCGGGCCACGGTGGTTTCAGCCATAGCGCCGATTTTCAAACACACAAACTTTTCAGTTCATTACCAACTTGCCAATAAAGATGGCTTAAGAAAAAAAAATGTTGGTATATATTTCGAAACTTTCTACACTGACCGCAAATAAGGGTGTGAAATGAAAGTGTATATTTTTTTTTTTTATTTTACATAATTCATGGATCTGCTTGGTTTGAATTTTTTGTGTACTTGTATACTTTATATTTACTATTTGTTTGTTTGTATTTCCTTTTGTTTGCAATTAGTGCTTAATGGTTTATTCGTAGTTGTAATTCTATTGTTTAGTCTTTATTTTTGTATTTGGAACTAAAAAAGCTATGATAATTATTGGTATATGAAAATTATTTCTTATACATATTTACATATGTATGAAAGTTTTGTTTCAGTAGCAAAAGACAATCCGTGAAACTCTTCGAATGCTAAAGGGGACAACTAAAAACGACACTTTTTGTTGTAATAGCATAAAACATTCGCCGAGCATTTTTGGGAGTTGTAGCTGAAGTAAGTGTCTTTTACCAGAATATTCCGGCAAAACAACACCGAATATCATGGGAGTGTAACAACTTGCATTGAACATTTATTTAAAAAAGGCGATTACGGCTTGAAAGTTGTAGCTACAAGCTCCCGAAGTTTACTTATATTCTGAGCTACACCACATAAACAAGTACGATATTCGCCAGAGAGTACATATGTATTTTAATTTTATAACTAAACAATTTATTTAGAAGTAAAAAGTAGTCGTAGTAGCATATGACACAACAATATATAAACTACTCTACATCTTATATCAAATATTATGAAACACGAAAATGCATAAATGTGTTAGCTATTCAAAGGGTAATGAGAATGCATTAAGGCAATATCTATTGCGGCGTTAAAATATCAAAATAAAACATTTAACTAATGCAGGGAAGGAATCAATATACATTTGTGTGCATAATAAATGTACTATGTAATTCCCATTAAGAAAATTAAGAAATAAAAAGCTATATTAAAGTACATCGCACGTATGTATATGATATGATGTTAAATTGGTTTTGGAGTAAATGGAAAAAGTAAGGGCTCAGCAAATGAGTCACGAGAGGCAAAGTGTTGTGTAGTGGAAGTGCATAGTTATTTAGTAAACTGTAAGCGAACCAGTTCAAGTAAGAAACTAAAGCATAAATTATACTAAACTAGCCATTCAAATATTATCAATAAATCAATAATGTATATTGTAATGTTTCGAAATATACACACGTAGGCATAGGTATATTCTTATGCACTTTGAAATTGTATGGGGAAAAATGGCTAACCATGACAAGAATAAAATATTAAAACTGAATTTGAATGCAGATAAGTTTTTAATTTTTTGTTCAACAAAAACAGAGGTTTGACGTGTTGAAAATTGCATTTCTTTTGTAAGAAATTTATATATGCAAATAGGCAGAAAGTATAAATAGGAAAATATCAAAAAAAAAATAAAAATAAAAATAAACATTAACATAGCAATTAAAAATAAGAAGAGCAATTAAGTAAGAACACAAAATCTTTCCTTTTAATTATCAGCAGTAACAACACGCAAATGCAATTTTCATTAAACTAGGTTTTTAGCATATAAAATTTCAAACGTATACACAAATATGCATACATATTAAAAGTAAATTAATTAAAATTTAACACACAACATTTTGCGCGGCGTAATAAACAAAGCAAATAAATGCATACGTACAGATTAATAAAAACACACACACATAAATTATAACCAACAATGGTCGCGTTATTAAACCAAAATATACATACATGCATACATTAATAAAAAAATATATATACATACCACATAAAAATGTAGAGCGAGGCATACAAACAACATAGCCTGGATCAAATAGAGTAAAAAAACGGCAAATTATAAATAATAAAAAATAAATAAATGTATGTTGGTGTCTAAAACTCCATGAATTTACTGAGGAAAGAAAACCCTACTATCACGCGCCGCGTCAGCTATGTATGTTTTTCTTCATTTTAATAAGAATAATTCTCTAAGGATATTGCTGGCTGCTTTAGAAACTACAAGCGTAAAAAAAACGCTGCATTATGTTTATAGAGGATTTTAGATAACACAAAATAGCGCAGGTATAAAACCAACTGCAAGCAAAATACATAGATGTAAAAAATGCAAAAATAATAGCAACATCGTGGATAGCAGTTATAAGGTACACAATGACAGTTGGTTGTTGCAAGGCAATTTGATGTTAAAATAGCTCTACCATCGCGCAACACAGGTGACGTGTGCAGACGCGTGCATTAATAAGCCTTGCAATTTGGCACAATGACGACTCGTTAACAGCCTCTGCACAAGCAGTGAACAGCCGCAACAAACCCAAGGGCAAAAGTAAAAGTGTGTGCAAAATTATTAAAGGAAACATTTTATATAGAGCAAAAACCATCTTTAAAATTATGGAATATAAAAATAATACAATAAAATAAATGAAATTTAAATGATTAAATAAGTAAATACATAATTCATACGGGAAAGCAGCGTTACCCACACTAAACATAAAATACATCTTATTCTCCTTGGTTTTAGTGTTTAGTTGTTTCCTTTTAAGGATATTCGAGCATATTCAGACAGAATTTAATTAATAATGAATATAAATTCAAGTACATACGCGAAAAATGCTACAGAAATCTTTAAAACACCATTAAAAAATATTGAAAAAATATATATGCATACAATTTAATTTACCATTTAAGTTTACGATATAAGTAACTAAAACAAAAAGGAATAAAATTCATTTTGAAATTCAATAAAAAGTATCAACAAATGTATGTTGTTTTCAACATAGCGAATTAATTGTGTGGAATTGGCGAGGAGATTTAAAAAATACTAAATTTGATTTGGGCGATTTGAAGCTTAAAACGATAATATTTCATGCGAAAAGCAAGGCTATAATAAGGTCTCAGAGTGAAAACACCAAAGCGAAGCGAGCTTCTGCATTCGTTTTTGTGCGTTCAGTGTGAACGATGGATTGCGACGAAGAGTTTTTTACTGCGATTGGTGTATTTAACACTTTTTTTAAAAAGAAAATTGCTCTTCAATGATATTCATTATTTCATTGAAATAATTCACTTTAATAAAATTAAATCGTTCACCCTTTTCACTTTATTAAAAACAAAACTCTTGATCGCGTTTCCAAATATTGCGGTGCCAATCCGTTATATGGGCCGTTCAACAGCGGCAAGATTAACTTAAGCTTCCCCTTGACTTTGCCTGCCACTGGCGACTGATAGCCGATAAGGAACTTATACATACGTTCCCACGACAGTCGACCCGTACGTAACAGGAACGACCTAGATTTATATCTGGCCAAGGACTGTCACTCCAGCAACACTCCCCAAAAACTCTCTGGGAATTCGTATGCTGCTACAACAACAACAACAACAACAGACCTAAGTGTACTAAAATTCGCATTACAGATGGCAACTGTCGGCTACTGATTCTAGTAGAGCAATTTTCTATTTCCGGCTTAGGACGATTTCTTTTGTTTGTTTATATAAATTGTTAAAAACATTGCGTCGACCGGGTAAAAGATTGTCGTAAGCGCCATTTGTCGACAATTTGGCAGCCACTTTGTATGAAATACGACAAAAGGCCAGTCGATAGGTTGACGGGTCCAGCGCTTGTTTGATAAACTTCTGGACTTCGTCAGTCAGTTCGTAAAGATGCCTCCTGTCGTGCCGTGGCAAAGGCTCTTCCGCGAGCAGCTGTCCGCTGGGATGGCCACGTCTGTGGCTCCCAACTATGAACTGCTTGCAGAGCATTATGTTATGCTCCTTTACTGGAGCATCTGGGGCTCGTCATGTAGGTGGTGTTGGGGCGTCATCAGGAGGCATCCTGTCGCTGGTCGTAATGCCGTGTTTTGGCAGGTCTGTAGCTCCATCCACTGCGTCCTGCTAGTCCCCGGCGACCATACGGGCGCTGCATAGTTTGGAACCGGCCGGCCAACTGCCTTGTATGTTTCTAACAACGTTTCTTTATCTTAGCCCCAAGTGCTGCCGGCCAGCGACTTGAGGGCATTGTTGCGGTTCTGTACTTTGTTGATAATTGCGGTTTNCTCGTCATGTAGGTGGTGTTGGGGCGTCATCAGGAGGCATCCTGTCGCTGGTCGTAATGCCGTGTTTTGGCAGGTCTGTAGCTCCATCCACTGCGTCCTGCTAGTCCCCGGCGACCATACGGGCGCTGCATAGTTTGGAACCGGCCGGCCAACTGCCTTGTATGTTTCTAACAACGTTTCTTTATCTTAGCCCCAAGTGCTGCCGGCCAGCGACTTGAGGGCATTGTTGCGGTTCTGTACTTTGTTGATAATTGCGGTTTTATGCGCCGAGAAGGAGAGCAGACTGGCGAAGGTAACTCCGAGGATTTTCGGGTTATTCACCGTCGGTATTGTTACGCCATCGACGTGAATACCCAGTTGCAGTCTGTCCTCCTTCGTCCAGGTGGTGAAAAGGGTTTGCCGAGGATTTCGCAGGGGATAGCGCAAGGCTCCTTGCAGTGAAGAAACGAGAAAGTTCGGCTAGGTAACCGTTTACCTTCGAGCACAAGTCATCAATTCCATTTTCATATCCCAGACGCCATGATCGAACAATGTTCAGCATAGGAGACTATATTAACACCCTCTGGTGGCTGAGGAAGCTTTGAGATGTAATAATTAAACATTAGCGGGGACAGGACACCACCCTATGGTACCTCCTGTTTAATTTTACGTGGCTTGCTAGTTTTGCCTGAAAATTACTGACGAGTGTCGACCACTCAGGTAATTCGCCGACCACCGTTTGAGTCCTGTGGGAGTGTGGAGGCCTCTATATCTTCTAGTAGCGTTGAATGACTGACAGTGTCGAACACCTTGGACAGGTCCAACGCTACTAGAATTGTTCTCTCACAGGGGCCGCTTCGGTTTAGGCCACGAGTTATCTGAGTGATTATGGCGTTGTTGTGCTATGCACTTTACGGAACCTATGTTGATGCTTCGCTGGGGTCAGGTGGTTCGTAAAATACGGGAGCAGCAGGGCCTCGAGTGTCTTCGCTACCAGGGAAATGAGGGTTATCGGGCGATAAGACTCTCCTTTATTGGCTGGTTTCCCCGGTTTGAGCTGTGGGACCACTCTCNCTCTCCTTTATTGGCTGGTTTCCCCGGTTTGAGCTGTGGGACCACTCTCCCCATTTTCCAGATGTCTGGAATGACGAGAGTGGCCGCAGACAGGTTGAGGACCTCCGTTAGGTATGCTACTCCCGCAGGACCAAAATTTTTCAGCATCAACATGCATATTCCGT
>NW_016182301.1:0-5953 GCF_001687245.7 Rhagoletis zephyria | reverse complement strand
GCTAAAAATTATTTAAAAAATAATAAATTGTAAAATAACGATCAAAAATGATCGAAGAAAAAAAAATAAAAATAAATAACAATTAAATTATGACTATAAAAAAGATATTCCCTGAAAAAAAATAAATTTAACACGTGCGTATGGTATTTAATATTCGGCTTCGCCCGAAATGTATGTAGACTTCTTTCCGTGTTTATTTTGAAATCGGTTAATATTTAAGCATGTCGTCGGGCTTTGAAGTTCTCCGTATACTTCATATCGATGGTCCTCTGCAACAACGACACAACTCAAAATTTCCTATATTTCAGTAGAGCAAATTAAAGATTTTGTGTCTCGGAATTTAGAAATATATGTCATGGAACGTTGTTATTGCAGATTATTTGCAGTCATTCTGTAGGGCAAATTTTTAAGCTTTCAAATTATGACTTTTTTTTTTTTAAATTTAGTAAGTGTTGTACTGCGAAAATACGAAATAAATAACAACTCTTAAGTTGTTAAACGAAAAAAATTCCATTTGTTTTGCTGAACAACGGCAAAAAATGGAAATTATTAAATTACAAAGTACCTAACTGAAACTATGAAATGAACAAGGACACAATACGAAAAGTGTCGATATTTCACATAAAAGCACGACTTACCGATCGAAAGTTTTTGCCTTATGCCAATATTCACGATAAATGTGAGAAATGTGCCACTGTTCAGTAGTAAGCATTGGTTATTTCGCTTTTGTGACAAACGGCAAAACTGCGCCTCTACCGGATTGGTTACAACTAAGCCTATGTTGATTTGCCACAGAAAAATATGGTTATTTATAAACCTAATCCGCTTTATAACTCAAAAACATGAAACTTTGTGTTGTGCCGTTATAGCAAAGGACCATCGATATGTGGAAAATACCTTCCCTGGTCTTCTTCCTGGTCTGAACATACGTATGTACATATGTAAATCCACTTGCCCTACAGAGATTTTTCAAATACTCTTTATGATTTTCATATAAAACATTTAATAGCTTATTCTCAACTAAAAAATTGTTTTCATATAAGTTTTAAACTTTGTCTAAAATTAAAATAATTTTACCAAATTTTTAACGTGTTTGTTAGAGTTTTTAGAAAACTTTCTGAGCACGGAGCTTTATAGCCCAGGGATTACTGCAGATAAAACGTACATTTTATCTCTTACAAGAAAGTGCAAGAATTCTGCGTAGAAGCTCCCTAAGCTGCACCTTGGACTAATCCTGGACTGCAAACTGCTGTGGAGGTACAATGTTTAGGATAGAGTGAATAAAGCGAAAAACTTCTCAATATTACACTTATCGACATTGCGAAGAAGAGCCTTGCTGCAAAGTCCGCGGGGAGGCTGATTGCAATAGGGGAGTTCAAGCAAAGAAACACTCCTTAGTATTTATATGTATTGAATACAAACATGAACTGATTGTTAATATTTACGTATTAAGAAAACGATGAATAAATAAATAAAAATATGTACATAAATAATAACTGAGATAAGGGGTTTCGGGCAACCATCGAAGAAAACAGATGGCGTAGAGAAATGAAGCCTAGCCGGAAGACATTTAACTTCTTCGCAAACGACTCAGAAATGAATGATGGAGTAGGATCGGGAGTGTACTGCTCAGAACTTAACGTTCGTCAGCCCATCAAGCTGCCAGATCACTGCAGTATATTCCAGGCAGAAGTTTTCGCAGTGAGAAAAGCCGCTGAGCTAGCCAACTCAATGACTGAAAATAATTCTAAACTTAATATATTCGTAGATAGTCATGCGGCGATTAAGGCTATAAGCAGGCCTTAAATAGAGTAAGCAGCAACCAGGTGACTGAAAATTTAATGAGGTCCCGGCCACAAGCGTATTACAGGTAACGAAATTGCAAATGAGATTGATAAGAGTGGAATCCACTTGGTTCTAGAACAAGAGAATAAGATTCCGAAACCTCTAAAAAATCTTTATAACGAAATGCACCAGACAGTGAAAAAGCAGACTATATCGAGCTAAACACCTGTAAAATCTCTAAAGTCATGTGCGGACCACAAAACGGGTACAAACCTGGTTTATACTATCGCTGGCACGAAAAGACTGCAAAACTATGATAAGTATCCTAACAGGACATAACGTGTTAATTGCTGTCAGGGAAATTTGCAGCAAATGCATGGGGACGGGAACAGGGGAGACCCTAGAACACATCCTATGCCAGCGTTGACATCCTAAATCTTCTATACTTCGAATATACTTAACTAAACCTCTATCTCCATCTGTCATCACTAGGGACCTTTCTGTATATGTAAAGCGGTCAGCCAGCCAGAATAATCTAACCTAGCCTTTATAGCCCACTTAATTTTAGTATAATAAAGTGCTGGTTTAATGTCGCTACAAAATCTTCCTAATTTTTGATATTTTTACTGTAACAAAAAAGTGGGAAAATTTGCTTAAAATTTGGCAACATTCACCAAAGATAAAGTCTGAAATTTATTTATTTCACACAAACGATTTACGGAAACTTTTTCCAGTGGGCGTATATGTATAGTACTATATTTGTATTTAAGTGCTTTTGAAATTTTTCCGGTTTTCAGCTAACAGATCAATTGCGGTTTGTCACTAATGCGCTTTTGCTGTATGTGTATTTCCGTAAAAGTATTTTTGTACATGGAAGTGGTCAATCAACGCCATTGGTAGTATATTTTCATTTGTATTTATGTAAAGTAAAATATTATACACCCCGCCGCTCGCTCTCGAAATGCATCAGACAAAAGATTCGTAAATAAAAATGTTTCGCAAATAAATATATACTGCCAAATTATAAATACACCTTTTTCCTTAACCATGCGATTTTCTGTCTCAACTGTCAACTGTGAGTTACATTGTGGACGGCGAATGCTATTTTTGTTTTTTTTTAAAGAATTTTGACAACTTTCACTTGGATTTTCTACGCTACATAAAATAAGTTTAGTAAATGAAAGTTTTCGATCAAAAATTATTTACTTGGTCTACTGTGTATATCTACGACTTGCCCTTACTTTCCATTGTTCAAATATTATTTTTGCACAACCAGACTACAAATCCCAACAACAGCAATGTCCCTTTCAATGCATTCTGCAGCAGAACAAAGTGTTGAGTAGGAGTAAATTTTCATCAACATCACCATCGTCATTTGCAAAAACAATTATTCTAGTCTAGAGAGCATTATTGAAATTTTTTGTCGACTCTCAAACAGCCAAGCATACAGTCAAGTATCCCGGCAAGGTGGCAATCGACAAGCGTATGAGAACAGTCAGTGCATTGATGGATTTGAACACCTCCGCAAAATATATATTTACATACATACATCTATATAAATATACCATTGTATACGTACATTAAGGAGGTCCTTAAAAAATCAAATGAATCACTTGGTTCAGTCTCACCCCCTCAATTGGTAACACAATGATCACAGATCTCAAAAATAAATTTTGGTTCCGATTGGAGACGGTTAAGGCGTGTCGTACAGGGGCAAAGTTCAGATTCCTCTACAGAGACTCAAAAAATTAAAATAATTTTTTTTTCTAATACCCGAAATTAATACTACCATAGTCGAAGATATCACATATAAATTTTGGTCCCGATTGCAGTCGGTTAAGGCATCTTCATAGGGTAGTCTTAACTGATATCCTCGACTATATTAGCGACGACGTAGAGGTTGTGGCTTAAGAAAATCTGATTTAAAAATTTGCTCCCCACATTTAAGGACCACCCTAATGCACATAAATATATAAATTTAATGTCTGCGTTGAAGTGAGCTGGTAGCTGGTGAAAAAATCACAGCGAAAATTACGAAAATATTGACATTGCATTAAGTATGCAGTGACTCTCTATGAATGAAAGGCACTAAGCTGAGCGCAGACAAAGACAATGCCATAATGGGTTCGAGCGGAGCAAGGAATTGTCAAAGAAAATCGCAATAAACGCAAGATTTGTCATATTGGCAGCNGCCAATTTTGGTTTTATTGAAAAGCAAAAGAATCGAAAGGTTTTCTTTTTAAGGGTAAGAAAGCTCATCTAGTGTTTGAGTTTTATGTAAAAATAAAAAAGTTCTTAAAAGCCTTTAGTTTTATATTGGTCTAAGATTTGTACTTTACAACAAAGCAACAGTTTCATTAAAAGCTAGGGATGAAATACAAACGTTAGCTATAAAATTTTCCAAAAAGCATGAATTGTGAAATGAAAATTCGCAATGATTTTTTGTATGAAATATGAGCTGGAAAGAATGAAGAAAAATGATTATGCCATGTAACTATGTAAGAGTATATATGTACGTATCCCTCCTCAAGAGAAATTTCGATTTGATTTCTGAGTTTAAATCGAGAGGTTCGGAGGACTTTCACAAGCTATCTGACCGGACTTAAGATCCAGCAAATTTGTATGCAATTTTTTTTGAATTTTCCTGCAGTTTGCACAAAGTTTAGTATTATGTTGTTGTTGAAGGATAAACTATATTTTTATAAAAAGTTAGCCGAAAATGTTTGAATAAAAAACTTTGCTGAAATAATTTTTTTATTAAAATCCATTTCAGCAGTTCCAATGTCTGCACACGTCAGGCTTAAATTGCCTCTTTTCTTCATTTCTTATAATATGTTATTTTTGAAACTGGTATAAGTCCATTTGGAGCTTAAAAATCTTTTATTTTCTTTAAAATAATATTTTTTTTAATAATTGCTATCGCCTAACAAATTTACATTGCTACAATTTAAAAAGCTTATTTTTCCTAACTATCCCTTCTGATTTAATGAAACTCGAATTCAGTTAATTGTTCAACTTAGTAAACATACGAGTAAAGCATAACTAAGAAGAGTAGAGAAAAAAGGATAACACCGAATGATTACCTCAATTCAGCTGGCAGAAAATTAGTGTCAATTAGTGATTGACCATTGGCAAAGCAGGCAAGCAGACATAGCAAAGACAAGCGTTGCGATGTCATGGCTTAAGCTGAATATATTTTTTTCATTTCGCTTTCCTGTCAATCTTAGGCGCCTCAAGTCATGCAGAACAAGCCAACGATCTGAAGAAGAAGGGCACGAAGGATAAGCGCTGCTAGTAGCCAGAGGATTGCACGGATGTAGTTGTGTATTAGTATGTGTGTACATACAAGCGTGTCAAACATTGCAACTCGGAAGCTGCGCATAGCGCTTACCAGTGGCGCGTACACATTTCTCATTACACAGATTTGTGCACTTCCTTTTGCAAACGAAGAAAAACTAGTTGAAGTAGTAAAGACGCAGAGCGTGGAGCGAAAGAGTATGCGCCTGGAAGCCCAAGTCGAAAAGGAAGTAATTTGCAATTTAATTACGTCGAAATGGGCAATAGAAACGAAATTAATTGTCCACGAAATGCAATTATGCCATGGCCGGCCGGCTGTCCAGGCAGCGAGAGAGCAAACAACCGAGCGCTGTGCTGCAAGGACTAGTAGAGTGCACTGTATCATTGTGTATGAATGTATGTATATACAGATGTGTATGTAAAAGCCGCTTTGCATATTTACATACATGAAGATGTATGTAGTTCCACTAAATGCTTTTTATTTTGCGGCAGTGTGATTTTTTTCTATTGCGCTAACTAGCCATGCGCTCTCATTATACTTTTTTATACTAGTTCACTTTTTTTGAGTTTTCCGGAATTAATGGCAGCATGTTTTAAAATTTGCAAATTACTATGCGATTCAGCGGTGTTTTTTTTTGTTTCTTTTCATTTAAATTCGCACACGTTTAATTGCAATGAATTAGGGCAACACTTCGTTTTGTGTTTTTTTGGCAAAGTTTTCCTTTTTTTCCGGATAACGTAGGTAGTACTTGACCTTTGGCAACAAAAAAATTTTTCAAAGAAAACATTTTTTTTTTCAGTAAATTTAAACGCGTTTTTGTGAGTGACCTAAATGGAATTGATTTAAATAATTGGTCGTGAATATTTTTAA
>NW_016182299.1:0-5953 GCF_001687245.7 Rhagoletis zephyria | reverse complement strand
TTGAAACTATTTATAAATATGTATATACAAGAAGGTGCATATGTACCTAATTTTTGAAAAATTATTTTCATTGTGACTACGTTAACTCTTCGACTCATTTACAGATATTGTTATCGGGTGCATACTAGAAAATAATAATAAAAATAATGAAGTATTATTGTAACTTATTGTAAATACACACTTACTACAAACTGGAATGCGTAAATAATGCGCTTTTACAACTATTTGATTATTTTACAACAAATGTTTTATCCAAGTCCATTGACTATAATAATAACTTAAAACAACTGTCAAACACAATTTTCAACCACTTCCTGACTCAATCAAACGCAGCTGGATGAATTTCAATGATTTTTGCCCTGATAACAATTCGATGTAGATGCAAGTGTATACATATACATATATATATGTTTGTATATATAGTGTGCATGTATGTTTGTATGTCGATACATATGTACGTACGTATGTATGTAGTCGTTTGTGTGCATTTAGGTGAATGACATTTGCTGGAACCAGTGAGCATAGTAACATCTGCTGGTATTGGCTCTCGGACATTTCAAAATAGTTTTGTAAGTTAGATTACATCTAATAAGTGCATAGCTAGGTAGTAGGTATGTATGTATATTAAATTATGTATTTACTCGTATATTGTAGGCGTTTATCAATTGATATGAATACTAATAAATACATTCATGAATATGTACATATGTAAACAAAGCACACAATATTTATTAGGTGCAGTCATAATCTTCTTAGATCTATTAGCCAAGGATATTGATTCGATGACGTACATAAATCGTAGTAAATATCAGTGAATACTTGACAGTTTCTCCTTGATTAATTGGCATCCATTCTATAAAGAACTTACATACATACATACTTCCCAGTGTATTGAAATTGCTTCACTCACCGGACAAAAGCTGCTTGTAGAGATCTAATTTTGAAGGTAGAACTCTGCTGCAATGAACTCAAAAAGAATGGTAGTAATGGTTAAAAACCTCAGAAGATTTTGGAAATTTAATTCATGGAATCTAATCGGTGAAATAATTCTTTAAAGTTATTAGTGATCTCACATACAGACTACGATTTAAATATCAGACTGATATATATTTTATTAATCCCAACATCCTGGGATGTATGGCCGTCGTAGCCGAGTGGTTAGAGGCGTGTACTGTCATTCAGTAGATCCAGGTTTCAAGTTCTTTTTACTTAGATTCAACAACCAGAATTTAGAATAAGAAGTTACAGGAAATTATTGCTTTTCACGCTGTCGATAGGAATTCGAGCAAAATGACGTCTACACTTTAAGTAATCCTTCTCTCGACAGTTCGTCGAGTACTTCGTTGTCTTCAATCCCGCAGTGGGCTGGCAAGCAGAGCAGTATTACAGTATTTTTATTGCCAAGAGTTGGAGAGCTTCAAAAAAATTTTTGACAATCACGGATGCGGCTATTCTATTTGAAGAGCCGGAATGTCCGCTTGGTGGTCTTAGAATGAAAGCGCCCTTCATAGCTTATTTAATCGAGCAGAGCCAACTTTTGGTGCGTGGGGTATGGCGAAAGATTTTTGAACAAAGTCACCCTAGGAACTTTAACGAGTATTACCTAAAATAGAAGTTACAACTTAGCCTCTCATTAATGGGTAATTCCATAAGGTTTGACCTCCTTAGAATATTCATACAACGGAGAGAGAAATGCTGAAGTTATTAAAATTTACACTCAATTTATTTGCAATACATAACTACCTGTTTATACTAATTCATATATAAATGTATAAATACATACATACATGCATGCATATATATGTACGCACATAAACATATGTATGTACTTCGCAGTATGAACGTACATATATACATGTAACTAATACGTAATATGTTTATTGAAATATGATTTCTATAACAATGCCGTGCTGCAATATTTACATATGTATTTATTTCCAAATGCATGGATTTCCATAAATAAAAAAGTATAGCCAAAAACAAACAAATAATAAATTATTGGCAAATGTGTTTACAATGCGAAAACAGAAAAGTGGAAATCATAATGATAAACAACCAGATAAATTACAACAACTACAAGTCGTGTGAATTAAAAACTAAACCAATTTGTGTGAATATTTATGCAAAAAGTTGTTGGAATAAAATTAAACAAACACATATGTACATATGTATTAACTGGAAAAGCACTGCTGGCTGCGATAGATGGACAGCATCGAAGTGAAATTGAGAGCTGCGTACGACGAGTCAGCTTTATTGCACATAGGCACCCGGCAGAAAAAAATTATCAATTGATTAAAAATAACCCACTTGTAGTTAGCTTTTTTGCGAGATTTCTATAAAATATATTACTTGTAGTTAGGTACGAAAAGCCAACTTGAAACTAGTTGACAAGTAATGAAGGAGTAATGCAGGAGATTTTTTTCTCTAAACGCGTTTCCATTTGAATATCCTGCACTTCGCAAATACTTTTTCGAATTGAGGACAAATAAAAGGAAGATCGAAATTTCATATTATAATTTTGAAGTTATGTCTGACGGAGTTCGAATATGGGGACCACCTACAGCAGAATATATAAACAAATATGAAATGTAATAAAATCACTAAAGTAAAGAAAATATACAGATAATAGTGACTTTTAGCTCCTTCCTAATCAACTTAAAGTTAGCTTATAGTTAAATACATTTTCTGCAGGGCATGTACGTATCTATATATTTGGTACATATGCAGGTTATATTGACAAATGCCAGTGAGTGGCCAATGAACGACAGAACATCGTAAGGCAATTTATGCAAACATAGAGCGAAGGACGACCTCTACATGAGTATGGCAGGAGCAAATGAGAGAACAACAATAGCAAGCCAGCGACAGTAATGGACTACATTTGGAAATGAAGCAAGCGAACAAAACAACAAATTAGAGCAACAATTGCAATAGTACTTGACAGATGAGCGACAAAATATCAATAACATTTAAAATTTAAAACAACAGTAGCAGAAGCAAGCAACAACAACCACTGTCGTTGCTCACAATAACTGTAAAATATATGTGCCAACTTTAAATGTAGTATTTTTGCAATAATACCACCAACAGTGACAACCAAATAAATGTCAGTGACAAAAGTGATAAATTGTAAAACACATACACACACACATATGAAGACTCCCCCTTCTCAGCTCTCATTATTTAGTGTAAGTACTAGATATGAATTTACTGTTTTGCCGACTGTTATCGAAATATATTATCGATGAAATTACACCGATCCCTGTATTGCTAAGATTTGTCGTTTTATACAAGGCATGCCCAACGCTGGAAAAAATTTTGCACTTGAAAAAAAAAACAAGACTTGCCTGGCTGTTCATTCCTACGTACCATACCTCGGCCACCGGGTCCAATCAAATTAAATTTTGATTCACGAAAAAATACCTTTTTCTAGTTATCTACAGTCCAAGGCGTTTGGTCCGCATTTTATGTCAATAAACTACTTTTGGACATATAATATCAATAAGAAAAACAATATTTTTTTTTAACGTTTTTACTTGTTTATTTATTTATTATTTAGCAAAACTTATTTGTTTACATAATCTGCTGTAGGTGGTCCCATATTCGAATTCCGTCAAACATAACTTGAAAATGATAATATAGAATTTCGATCTTCATTTTAATGTAACCTGAATTCGAAAAAGTATTTGTGAAGTGGCAAAAAATTTTATTCGAAGTAAAATTTGGTATGTGTAGTTAACCAAATGTTATATCGTCGTTTAAAGTACAAAACCGCGTATCGTCATTCTGCAAAACTGCGTAAATGATATTTGTTGCCAAAAATTAGATTTGCTTGCTTCGTCCTCAAATATACTAGCCAGAAATGCGATTGCTTTATAAAAAAGAGCAACATTTTGAAATATAAGTGTTTTTACTGTCTAGAAAATAATTTATGCAACCTCACATACGCGATTTTGCATTTTGTTGATACGCGGTTTTGTACTTTAAACAACAATATATATTATATCGAAATCCAGCAAAAGTTAATTTCCATCAATTGATAATTTTTTTCTGCAGGGATATTTCCATATCTACATACAAATTTATCTATGTATTTAAGTTAAGTTGAGGAAAGTCAAACATCACAAATTTAGTTAGTTACGACACAGAAACATGAAATTTTACTTTATGGGGCGGGAGAATGCCAGAGGGATGAGAATTTGAAATAAGGTGATATTTAATTGGTGATTGGTGATATTGTATAAATTTATTTCGATCTTAGTTTGGGTAAGCCCACAGGAGTTTCGGTTAAGTAAATAAATAGGCACTACGTTGAGATGCCGATTTTACTCTAAATTACAGTTTTTATTTTTTTTCAGGGAGGTTTGAAAAAACATTTGTTCTAGACATTTTTTGAAATCCATTAATTTAATAAAATGGCAAAAATGGTTATACTTTTGGCATAACATCTTTTTGCTAGGATCAGAAATTTCATAAAATTTCGTAAAATTCTATATTGAATATTGAAGAAAATTTTTTGCTCCACATCACTTTTTCTGGTTTGGCATCGTAATCGCGTAAGCCATTTTTTCCGGGTTAAACAAAGCACGCCAGTTCTTTCTCTTCTGTGCCAATTGGCAAACGTGAAGCCAAGCCCTTTTTAACTTACTCTTTCCATCGCAGAGGAGGCCTTACTCTTCCTCTGCTACCGACAGCGGACTCGAAGTTGCATATTTTCAGGGCTGGAACGTATGCGTTCATTCGAACGACATGGCCAATCCAGCGAGGCAGCTATTGTTGTTGTAGCGGCTTCTAAACGAATGTGAAGAGGTGCCGTTTCTCCGCTACTTTCAGTGCTGCTACTATTCAATAGGGTGGGAAGTGTTCCCTTCATAATTGAAGTACGTTCTGGACCATGGGTCACTAGGTCATCACAGTTGTTCTTAGAGAAGTTCGCCCTGGTCTTGACACCTTCCGTAAGTCGCCAAACTCTTTGATTAAATTTTCGGGCGCTTTTCCATTCGACCAGCATTTCAAGCTCTTCGCACTTCCATATTTCGGACTCTCTCCTCTTATTGCGGCAAAGAGTTTGTCTCGCTTCCCTCTTCAGCTGCTCATACTGCTCGATCCAATATATTCGCTCCACATACATAGCTTTAATTACGCATACCCGCATCCACAGATGAGAGTGTTTTATATTCAGCTTTTAATAAATGTATCCAAACTTTTATGAATTGATTTATTTCTTGAAAAGAACAAGTCGTTCTTCAAAAGAATTCCCTTTCCAGATGCCTTTCAATGTTCTTTGAGCTAACTATTGAAAAAGTGTACCATTAAACCAAAGGCTTGACGAGCTGGTGATTGATTGACTGCGAGCATGATACACGAGATTATACATACATACATACATCTATAGTATATGCTCTAGCTATCAGCATGAATGCATTAAGAATATGCATATGTACGCATTTTTATGGTTTCGAACACTTAAAGGGAATGCCTGCAGCTGATAGTTGAGTTCTAAAGAATAAAAAAAAAAAAAAGTAGCAAAGCACACAAATACTCGATATGTATGTATGTATGTATGTATGTAGGCAAAAGTTTAAAAATGCGTCAGATAATCGACACACAGAAAGTCAATTACAAAAAAGGCGATAATAAACTGCATTTCCTCTGCTCCTTCTCCTCCTTGTGCTCCCCCCCCTTCTCAACCTTTTGCAATAAAGTGAATGCCAAAAAATTCCAGAGCATATCATCGAAAAGCGAAAGCCATTGAAAAAGTCAATTGCCACTATTGTTAACGTATTACTATTTCTGGTAGCGTCGCTGTGACACTTGATTGGCGCGGCGACAATCGAGAAGTGAAGTGCATCCTTTTGCGAATACAAACATACATACACACAAGTACCTATCTGCCATCGAACTGTTCGTCTATTGGCTCCCCAATCCCATGCTCTTGGTCATTGCCATCATG
>NW_016182298.1:0-5954 GCF_001687245.7 Rhagoletis zephyria | reverse complement strand
AATTAATATACCCTTGTGCACAAGTGCGCTCGGGTATAAAAAGAAATTTCATTTAAAAATTTTTGACAAAAAGTAAGTTTCTGAAGTTTCATAAATTGTACAAAATTATGAGCTACCTTGCCACATTGATAGCAATTAAACAATTCTTTAGAGGATTTAATGTTATGCGCGGGAAATGTTCGGTTATTTGTACAATGATTTTTTGGTTGGGAGCGGACTGGGAAGGGGTGTGTCACCTAAAACTCGTTAGAAAGAGCACAGTATAAACTTTAAGAAAATTTATCCTTCGCCTCCCTGCCCCTTCTACAGGCACTCGAGGGCCTATTTCAAAATTGGGTAAAATTAGAATTTTCGCAAAGATCTTACCTATGCATTTTTCTATAAACAAAAAATGAAACTGCAGTAGTTTTAATTTTATGTGGATAATTCTTGCAGCGCCACATCTTTATCGGCAAATTCCGAGAATCCAAAAATTGGTACTGTTACAAGTTGCAGGGCATCATTTTAACTGGACCTCCTCCCTCTTCAACGGTACATCAGTTAGAGGTTTAAAAACATTTTGCGTCAGCAATTTGTCATCAGCCTGCATTTTATACTATGTCTCCATTGTGAGATTAAATGAAGATTTAGCCCTTCGACGAGAGTTAACGTTAAATCTTTCGAGATTTGCCATTTAAAATTAAATCTCGAAAGGCAGTAGATTTAAAAGTTAAAACTTCGTTAAGTCTTCAAAAATATTGCTCAATAAATACAAATTGTTGGCTGTGGCAGCCACATATTCACATGCCATAAGTCAAATGACATTTGTATTTTCAATATACAGTTGCGGATATTGAAATCTAGCCGTTTAAAAAAACATGTATTTTCGGGGGTGTTTTTACATTTAATTAATTTATTAGTATTTACATAACTCTTGTTTTAATAAATGAAGAAGATATAATTTAAAAAACTACAAAATTCAGAAGAATGCCTTAGCCCTTTTTTCTGGCGACAACAACACTTTCGTTATAAACGCAAACATACAAAAAGTATGTCTATAATCGGCAAAATTAGAAAACTTGAAGTCTTCAAGGAGCCCTTATTTCAAATCTTTTGAATCGATAAGCCTTCCGTACTCGATTTCTTTTTATGACAATGCCATGTCAAACCTGTTTGCCCCTACTGTCAAGAAGGGGATGGGAAGGCGGATAATCTTTTGTGTATCTGTTCCGCCTTAGCGCGGATTATGTACGAGACATATATGCCGACATCGTTGTCGCTGTAGATATCAATATCGCGTCCTATTGTTTCGTAATCTACTAAATTGATTTTGTAACGGATGTAAAAATTTGTTTGCCAAAACTGACTCAACAACCCCTTTTAAAACACTCGGTCCACCCCTGATAAGAATACTTGCACACAACTTAACATAACATTTCAGCAGCAGTTTTAGCTCAGCGTTGCCTCGTGGTGCTACCAATAAATGAAATGGGTTTTTATTTGTTTATTGTCTGCAACATGATTTATTACATTCGAAATACGTTCGTATTTATTTGGTGGTTTCAACGGCTCTTTTATGTCTTCGTTTTGTATAAGAATACTCCATTTTCGCACAACTATGTTTGTATGAGTAAGTGACTGTTTTATAAGCGGCAATGGCAACAACACACTTTAGGTTAAAACATAAATACTTACATACATATAAACAGACTGAATACGTAGGAAGACATATGTATATACTTACTTGCATACATACATATGTCTATATATAAATACATATGTACATGAGACCAACAACTGTAAAGAGCAATGATTAATAAAAACGAACTCAACAATAAATTGCAAAATAAATTGGATTTAAAAAAGGTGCGCGCACGCGCAATTCTCAACCATAAAGCGACAGCGGTGGCCCGCTAAGGAACGAAGTTAAAGTAGCAAGCAGAGGAGCAGCAAGCCAGGGCACTTTGCTGTTTATTTAAATTTTAATTTTATTTCTTACTTATTTCCTATTACTCTCTTCATTGTTCGAATCCTCAGAAAATCCTCCAGCGCAGTCTTCTCCAAGAACCTCTTTACCTAGCTCAGTTGTGTCAGTTGACAGAGGCACGATTGAAGACAACAGCTCCAGCCAATAGCTACAATTCACATGCGAATGTTTCACACTTTTATTGGCATCATGCGTAGCCGGCTGGCGCTGTAACTATTCCACGCTCCAACTTTGCTGTGGCTATTGACGCCATCGACGTCTTTGGCGACGCTTGGTTGTTTAAATCAAATATTGGTGACAGCAGCGCGATTCTTTGGTTGGTTGGCCATATGGAGAAGAAGAAGACGGATGAAGTCAACAAATAAATAGATATGTCTACACATTTTTGTGTCGATTGGCACTTGCATATCTGTATGCAGTAAAAATCTTTTTTATGAAGTTTAAATCGTTGTTCAGCTAATGAAATATTTTTTAAAAAACTTTTTAAACTTTACTCCCAAAACTTTGTGTTCTTATTGCTAAAAAAGTAATGAAAATGTAATTTCTGTGAAAACCTGAGCGCATGTTAGCTCGAATAACGCTAAACCGAAACTTTGCGCGAGTTTAGAAATAGGTACAGTATATCGAAATCTTTAAGAATTTCACAACAATAATTTTTTCCAATGTGGCAAATTTGATGCATTTGAAGAGAGCTCCTTTAAACGAACTGATCTTCATCAAAATTTTCACATCGAATGAATGCTGACTAATTCCCTTTGCTAATTAACCGATTCACTTGGCTGTCTGCATTTCACTTGGCTGTCTACCTTCGGAAATGGTTCACTATTTATTTAACATCTTTTTGACTTTATAATTTAGATCGGACCAAAACTTAGCCCCAATTTTCTCTAAGAGTATGCGACTATTCTCGTATATCTCCATACCAAGTTCCAGTACTCTACCAATAAACACTTCCAGATATATGCATTATGAAAAATTCGGGGTGCCACTCCCCCTGCACCTAGCGGTATGAAATATACTTTACATCCGATTCTCTACCCAATTCTTTTCTAGAGTGGCGTCTCCGAGGCCGATTCATCGCTTAAGTTCAGAATTTTTCTTGCATGTGGTTGTAGTTGCGTTTCTCTCCCAGACAGAGCAATATAATAACAGCTACATGGAAGTAAAGTTAAAACAAAATCAGAAGAAATCATTTTCTGTAGCACTTTGCATGTACTGTAAATTTCCTGACGAAATAAATATTGTATGAGCATTTTTTCTTGAGAGCTGCAAACTGATTTAAGAAATTTTGATAGAAGATATATTCTTTTCTATTTCTTTGTATGATGCTTGACCCGCGAAAGAAATCATTTAATATTTTCCGAACTTTAAGGCCCAATTTCAGATGTATTTGTACCAAACAACCAAGCGTGATAGGAAGGTTGTTTTATCAATCTTTCCAAAGAACAATTAGCTGTTCAGTACCACAGTATACAGTAATCCAGATAGGCAAAACAAAAAATGTAAATACGCTTATTTGACAATTTGTTCGAATGTATTGGTTGATATTTTTTTACAGTTGTTGTTTGCGTTAACCCAAATGAAATCAAATTTAATATTTTCTTATAGTGAAAAATATTTTAAAGTCACATAAAATAAAATAACGGGAAAAATAAAATTCCAAGAAAATCAGGAGTGAAGCGTTAGCGATTGTGACCGAATGTAGTTCCTACATAAGTCATACCGCGTTCCGGACACAACTTTGAGTGAATAATTGAATGAATAAGGGCTGACTTTGGCAAATGGTCACAACGATCATCGATAACGAGAAGAATTGGTTCAGCCGTGTCTGTTTGTAAATACGCTAACTCGAACAAAATTGTGATATTTTAACGAAAGTCGGTGCCGAAGTTGCCTTTGGCATAATTTAGGTTAGTATTGAATTTTGGCGAAATCTGTCAATAACTACGCCCACCTCCCATGTAGTAGTTAACAATACTTTTGTTTTATTATTATGTTTTTTATGAATTTTTCTGTTTAAATTTGCATTTCGAATATATCAACAAACATTTGTCGGTACTTTTGCACCAGCCGTTGCCTATGGGTTAATGACAAAAAAAAAATCCTACACATGCACAATATTTCATGTATTAATTTTCAAATAAGCATATTGTCAATGGCTGGTTTACTGTATACTGTGTTCAGTACAAAATGTAAACAAACAAGCAAATGCAACAATGGCTGCGTTTCTTTATACATTCCGGATAATCCCATTTCACAGCCGGAATAAACAGAATGCTTTTGAAATATACGTAGAATAAGTAAACAAAAAAGTTTATTCCAAACGTTCAGAATGAATAAATAAATTCAGCCAATAATTTCAAGGAGCAAGTAACAGTGTTGCCACTTGGTTAGCATATTTAAATAAAGTTGATCTGAAACCCAACGAAAGTTAAGTGGCATTTAAATAACAATACAAAATTAAACTTAAGTGCCATTTAATTGTTCATTTGAAATAGGCCCTAAGAGACCCCAATTGACATGGAAATGTAGTAGATGTCGGGTTGCTTACGACTAAAATGAAGAAACTGTAGTCACATACCCAGAGAAGAGCATTGAAGAAAATCTTGCTGAGAGAAGCCTACAGTTTTGAAACACCACATTTCATATTTCATATTTATTGATTTAAGTCTATGGTTACAAAACTAACAGACTAGAGATACAATATGATTTAGTGATAAAACTTAAAGATAAGATTAAAAGTAATTTGATTCCAGCTTGGATAAAAAATAAATCTAGGATATTGTTTAACATATCGACGCCTCCAAACCATTCTATGCCAAGTTACCTTAGACTTAGTCAGACTTAGCATGGTATGGTTTGCAGGCGTCGATGAAAGCATGGCGATTACCATGAATCTCTCTCTTTATTTGAAAAACTGTAATTGGAATATTTTTCGAAGATTCGTCCCACTGTCAGCGAACAAAGTGCGTGTGGGTCTTTACCCATCTCTTCTCACACCTACTGCCCACATATTCCTATCCTAGACTACCCTGTGTATAGCTTGTTAAGTGTCAAAGCTTGCATAAGGCGCGAGCCCATAAACACACGGAGTCTACCTTAAAACTGCAGCCAAGCAGCCAGTCAGTCAGTCGGTCCAGTCAAGCGCCAATTGAATAGCTACTCGAGACGACAGCGCGCAGACGCAACTCCGCCAATTCCAAAAGAGCTTTAGCAACAGTGCGAGCCGTCATGGCGTTTAAGGCGTCAGCGTGCACGACTCGTCGCCAAGTTGTTAGCACAGCGCATCGCATAGTATTTAGCTAGTGGTCTAGGGTGGTCCAAGTGTTCATGTGAAAAAGTAAAGTCGAAATTTTTTGGCTCTCACCACTAGTATTGTTCTATATCGAAAAAAGTATACCCCTATTTTTTTATTTTGAAATCGAAAAATATTTAGAGGTCGCTCAAAGCGCTCAAAGTTTTCCATATATTTTTATATGGGAAAAATAAAAATTTTCGTAGAAATGGTATAGAATTCTTGAAAATCAATATTATTCGATTGGAAAACTCTGGTACTCTTCAGGAGACTTTAGTATTTAGTATTTATTTATTAAGCCAATCAGAATAGAAAATCTTACAGGCTAAGTAGAAATATGTGATAACAGTAGGCAAATTACTAGTATACATAAATGGCTCACTTATAAAGAGGGTTTATTGTATTTAAAAAGCACTCTTTTGAACAAGAAAAATCTATTTCCAAATAATTAGTAATTCTATTAAACTCAATCAAGGATCTAGTAATAGGAGCATTGATTGCATAAAGAGCTTTGAACAGACGAACGTTGAAGAACTCAGAGTTCCTAAGGGCTCTGGCAGGAATATTTATGAAAATCCTCTCCAGGAGCATGGGGCAGTCCGTTGCACCACGAAAAACGTCAAAAATAAACGACAGCGACAAACTTATTCTCCTGTTCTGCAGTGACTTTAAGTTGATCAATAGGCATCTAGA
>NW_016182296.1:0-5955 GCF_001687245.7 Rhagoletis zephyria | reverse complement strand
ACTAACGAGCGAGCGAGGGGCCAAAATGAGGCAAATCCGAACCCTGGCAGTTATAGCTCAGTACATTTTCATCACCACATATAAGTAGTAAAATTCTGGGAGGAAAATATAAAAAAAATATTAAAAATCCAAAATAGTCCTAATTTAATAACAGTTCCCTAATATATTTTAACTACGTTGCATTTAAGTTTGGAGAAGCAACTATCTGGAAGTATTTTACATTATAAATTTAATAAGTATAGCCTTGTTTCTAGATGCAGTAAAAGAATTTTTTTACTTCAAAAAAATTTCAATATTACAAAAACGGTGACACTTCTACCTAAAAAAAATGTTTGCTTTATTTTGGCCTATCTCTGTTAACAGCTCTTACATTTATAACCATAAAAGCCACCACCACGGTGCAACTACTCGTATTAACTGGTATCGGGCATATGTATGTATGTATTTATGTATGTTTCACTTTCTCTATTCCATTTACTTGTTAGTCCAGCTGCAAATAATGACCCACCCGCTACCAGCAACATTGTGTTCAACAATATTTTACTCACCAAAACGTAGCTACCTATCACCCGCCCCATAAGCCACAACAACAGTCTCAAATAATCGTAAAACTAATGCCTCGTCCGTTGTTAGTGCTCTTATTGTGCAGGCGCACAGTGACTAATTTTGAAAAAAATATTTCACAATGCTGGTGAGATTCTAAACATCGCTACGCTAAATTTTCGAAGCCAAAATTCTATAAATAAAGAGCAGTGGCGCGTAAAATATACAACATGAGAAACTAACAGATGCAGAGGGTAATCAGTCATGTCTGTAACTAGATGAGCTATGTTGTTAGACCCCTCAGCTATTCTTTTAGATTATATTGGCGATCAAAAGATCAGAATCCTACTGCAAATTGTCAAAGATTACATTAAATCAATCGAATGGATTTTTTTCCGGAGGATCTGTTGGCTATTAGTTCCACCACAAAATGCGTAACAGTGTTAGATATTTATTCCGAACTTTAATAGGTCCGACTATCATTTTTCAGTCCGGCAGAACACTTTTGAATGTGTAAAGTTGGTTAAGGAGAGCCTAAAGAAATGAAATTAACTTGCTTGGACCAGAAATTCAAGGAGTTTTACAGTTATGGTACGGAAAAATGTAATTTATTTTAGTATCCGTATGTCAGTAAAATAAATATGCAAGATTTAAGTACCAACAGCGCCACCTATACACCCAATGATATGAACATTGTACATTAGGGTGTAGGATTGTTCTTTACCGAAAAAATATATCCTTATATTTTTATTTTGAAATCAAAAAATATTTAGAGGTCGCTCAAATCGCCCAAAAGTTTTCCATGTCTTTTATACCGGGAAAAAACAAGTTTTCAAAGAAATGGTATCGAATAGTTAAAAATCAATATTTTTCTACCAGAAGACTCTGCTTATCTACAGGAGATTCCCAATAATAATACCCAATTGTTTATTTAACCATTTTTTCATCGCAACTATAATTTATAGGTCCGCCAAAAACCCCGAAAAATGCAATGGGATGACCAATAAAAAATCGTTAGTGTTGAAAAATGATTAAATAAACAATTAGGTATTATTATTTAAAGTCTTCTCAAGAGAACCGGAGCTTTCCGATCGAAAAATATTGACTTTCAAGAATTCTATACCATTTCTATGAAATATTTTATTTTTCCCCTATATAAAATGCATAGAAAACTATTTTTTGATTCCGAAATAAAAAATAGGAGTATAATTTTTTCAATATAGAACAATTCCGACTTTACTACTTTTGGACGACCCTATTGTACATACATACTAAAGTACTGTATAATTCAGCATTTTCTCTAAGAATGCATTTTCAAAAATTTCATGCGTTGCTATGCCATGCCAACTCAAGCAAAGGGTTATGCCATGTTATTCCATCTCAAACATATGGGGTATTAATTAACAACGGTGTCGTAAGTGTCGTATTGTGGTATGTCGTAAGTTTTAAACGCCAAAAAACATATATTAAGTGGGTTCGTAAAGTACCATAGAAGTCATATTATGCATTTTCGTATTGTTAAAAAATAACTGGTTTTGGTTTCAAGTTCTCTAAACATTTATTTAAGCTTTTAAAGTTTACGACATACAACAATACGACACTTACGACATCGCTGTGAATCCCTCAATACTGTTTAAGCATGTTATTGATACTTAGCTAAGCTGTTGTGTTTCAGCAGCATATTTTTAATACTGTTTGGTCCTGCCTTGTATGAAAATATATACAGATTTTTAATGAGACAATTGATATGTCTCTGTCAAACATATATGAGTGACATACTATGTACTGGCATGATGGGACAAATGTCGCTATGTTTCATAGTTCCACATTTGTAGGCCTTGAATACATCCATATGTATCCTTATTATAAGCATGTGACAATGTCGGCCTATTCAGGGTTGGTAGCAAAAAGTTTTTTGCCGGTAAATAAAGTTCTTGGCAATTTTTTAACCGTTTTCGCATTCTGCGCACTCTTGTAACCTGTCAATTTTGTTACCGCCTCATGAGCAGGTAACAAAATACTTCCCCTCGAAACACCAGAAAAACAATAGGGCTGTTCAGGATGTTGTGGAAATGGTATTGGATGTGCAGTTGGAATTGCATTTGCAAATTTTATGCTTGTTGCCATGGCAACCGCGTGTTGTTGTTAATTTACAACTGCAACGAATATGCAAATCCAAGAGCATTTGCACAAGATCCTGAACAGCCCTAATATGTTCCGGAAAATGTAAGGTCTATCTCATAAACTGAGCAACTACATATTAGCTATCTTAAACGAAATTTCCAGAGTATACTTAAGCACAAATTATTTACATATTTACATATTCATTTACATATTTAAATTATTCTCTATTTTTAGCCAGGAAACCTGAAAATTATGTAGAATCATGGTTTTAAAGTCCTTTTTTTTATGTCTCAATACGACCTTTTTCACCTAAATACAGCCTACCAAATATCTATGGAAAATTTGGAATTTTTTGCTGCCTTACCCCACGTCTCCACCTTCTACAGATTATATTAAAAAAGCAGAAATGCCAGGGAAAGGCAGCAAAATTTCCACTGTTAAAACATAACTGTCTTTCCATCCATTCCATCATTCCATTTCTTACCATCACTGTCTTCACATCAAATGTCATTTCGTAGTTCGATAGCTCAATTTTCATTTTACAGGGCCATTTACATTGGGTAGATATGGATCTGATTGGAGTTGAGTTAATTGTTTTGTGTAGTGTATTATCTGATTACATAGATAGGTAAAGCCAATCTAACATATTTGTTCTTTACTATCGAATATTTTTATGGACTCTCACTCGCTTTCGCGCCAACGTAGACTCTGGACCACTTTGGGAATCACTAGTTTAGATGATAATTTAGATTTTACTTAAACTAACTTTTTTCCACACAACTAAAACACTGTACGTTATGCATTTAATAAGAGGATAAGGGTAATTATAGCCTTGGCCACTACCAAACCAAAAAGTCAGAGCCACAACTAGCCAGTGGAAACCAACGCCAGCCAATAAAATTCGCCACAGGAGAGAACTCCTAAAGACCTTTTCGTAGCGCAGTGTGGGCGAGATAGCTGCGACGAGTTTATTTATGATGCCAGATTGCCAAAGCAAAGGATTTTACTGCAATCTCAAAGCGCCACAGCAGAGCGGGTGAAATAGTTACACATACGCCCAGCCCAACCAGTTCAGTTAGACCAAATTCATTGCATACATACAATTATGTACATACATATGTATGTGTGTACTTGTTTGGATACAAATGCATGTGCCTTACTCGACCATCATATTTTATTATGGATTTATGATTGTTGCACAACGCAGCGACCAACTCCTACAAAAAGTTAGAACTTGTTTTTATCAGCTGGAGCCATTTCCTTTGCTATCCGAAAGCAGTGAAAGTATTGCTTTCAAAGCATTTATAAGTGCATACTATGAACTAATTTTGTTGTTTCCAGTACAGCAGACTTTGTTCGATACCTATTTTACTGAAAATTTCATCACGTGCATTCCTTAGCTTTAAAGCAGCCAATTAATAGAACTCCATATCAGCATAAGCTCGCTTATTTCAATAAACTTTTTGGTTGATGTATACTTTTTTGTCAGTCGCCCGTATCCAATTTGCCTTTGCTACAGTAATTAAAACAAACCGGTCATCAAAAGAAGACATCAATGGACACACGTTCTGTTCTGTAGATACCCAAAGCAAATAAAATAAATTTAAAAAAAGTTCGAGCAGACATTTGCTTACATATAACTTATTTGCTTTTGTTTCGTTTTGTTTCTTTTTCCATTTTTTGATTATTGGTCCAGACGCCTTTCTGTCACATTTTCGTTACTAGCAAAGCAGTCAGTCAACTGTGTCCTTCCTGTTTCGTCAACGTTTGCTGTATGTCGCCAGCAACACTCACTGCTGTAAAGTAAACAATTTGATGTCAGTATTGATTTAACTTGAAGCGCTTTTTCATATCAATTTCGTCTCGCAAGTGAAACATTGTTTGGCCAGCGATGAAATTGCATGACATGAAGATACCAGAAATACGATATGACATTTCATATAGTAGGAAAGAAGTACGTAATTATTTGACGCAAAAAGCATATTTGTTTAACGACAAAATTAAACGCCAGGGAACGTATGAGATATGCAATTACTTGGCCTAAACAACAAACAAATACGTGGTAAGGACTTCATAGTTATCGACTTCAAATTAACCTTTGTGAGTGATAAGTTTAGTAAAATTTTATAACAAAAACGAAAAGGTGAAAAGCGTTTAAATATTATACACATAAGAACTTAGTTTTATATTTCCATATTCCATATATTCCATAAACACAGTGGGTTAGTTGAAAAATCAAATAAGAATAGACTAATACTGGGATTACATATAGAAAATATTTGACATTGCTTAATATAGCAGAAAAAAAATATCACGGTCGACCTAGAAGAAACTTAACATTTCCTTCTATGATAGTATGATATTCTATGATAGTATTCAGTCTAAGAGAGCAGCTACACTCTCTTGCAAACCCTCATTCCACTTTAGTTTACTAAAATACATTAGATTTAACTGAGCTGAGCTGCATTCAGTATAGCTGTCGTTTTTCCGTTTAACAAGCTTATTTTGGAAGTAGTTTTATCCAACATGAATGAAAAATTTTTCGTTTAAGAGTACCATGGTATCAAAAAAAAAAGATTTACTCCTCACAAAATTCATTTGCCTTAAAAAAAATTGGCTTTTTCAAAATGGTCTAATAAGTGTTAAGTTTCCATAAAAAAACACATTTTAAATAACCGAGTGTTTTGATAGACGAATACATATTTATCAAACTTATGTGAATACACCTACACTAGATATGTGCATTACCAAATTTTAAGTTCATGTGACTTATGGTCGAAGTTATAAGTGATTAAAAATTTCATTCCCATGGGAGGTGCCACGCCCCATTGTTGAATTCCATTATTCAACGCGGTTTCAGGCTCAGATGTTATGGCAATGCTGTGTCAAAATTGCCTTCGATTCTGTTCATTCGTTTAGGCTGCAACCTGACACATACATACTTTTACAAATATATGTAGATATGGATATCTATCTTTCTCCTTCTTCTTTCTTTTGAAAATATCATGTAAGATTTAGTCCAAATATTTATTTTCAATTGGCTAACGTATGTTCTAAATATGACCCAAATCGGAAAGTGAATGTAGTTTTTAGGAATAACGTCAGCGCCACCTAGCGAGTAAAGTTTTGGTCGGAATATTTCGTTTCCAGCTGCTGACACATGTTCCAAATATCAAGCAAATAGGGCTAGCCGTTTAGTAGTTTAGTGACACTTACAGGCCTATTCTGCTTGTAACCGAACATTTCCCTACAAGAATTGTGTGATGGAAACTAACACATTCTCATTTA
>NW_016182295.1:0-5955 GCF_001687245.7 Rhagoletis zephyria | reverse complement strand
CCTTTTCTTGAGTGGGCCATTTGGAGTGATCTTCTTGCAGCCAAGAAGGACCAGCATCCTCCGGACACTGCTTCCGGAGCATTCTGCGGACTCTGCATGGCTTACAACCATGCGGAGGTGGTAATAGTTGATTACCATTGGCCACAGTGCCTACCCACTACTTTTTGGTCCAATAAATATTTTTNGCAAGCATACCGGTCTCCCCTCTCACTGAGTTATTCATGGTCCTTCGAGCCGGATATTTGCGGCTTATTTTACATCTACTAGACGACCAAATCGTCTAGGGGGGCCGGTATGTTTAGACGCGACTGCTAACACCAGGCGCCTAAATGCATGCTATGTACTGCTGCATGTGCAAAAATTTCCTTCATTAAATTAAAGAAATTTATGTACATGCACTTTCAACTGCCATGTAATAAAACTTTCTTAAGTTATAATTTGATGGCAGTTCAAAGTATGCTCNGCTTACTCTCCGAAATTTCGTTACTGGCAAATTACTGAATAGTTTTTTACTGGAAAATACGAAAGTAGAGCTACAGTCTGACGTATAACGTTATTTTGCCAGCGTGTCAGGCTACTTGCTCAGTTTGGTGAATACCGCTATTGATGCGTTTGCAAGGAAAAGCAGGTTAATACAAGCAAGGATCATATTTACATACATATTTCCATTTATCGCTTTATAAATATGTGTGTAATCCGCAAGATTCCAAATTTTTCCGAGTGCAGTGGACCATAAAAAATCTGTCTATCTTATAAATAAATCAGCTTATTAGCCTACAGTTGCAAATTACATACATATAATATATGTACATACATATACATTTTTCTTAATAAAATTATGGGTATACACAGGTATGCAGGAAAATAGAAGAAACGCATGACAGGCATCTGCCATGTCATCACCCAATGCGATTACCTTATAAGTAACTATAAATGTGCATGTGTTTTAGGCTGCTATATCTCTTCTTTACGAGATTTACGACAATTGCCGCTGGCCACTTTATNTAAGTATAAATGTGCATGTGTTTTAGGCTGCTATATCTTTTCTTTACGAGATTTACGACAATTGCCGCTGGCCACTTTATCAACCAACCAACCAACTGCCGTTGATGTCTCTATCACATATTTTGGTTGAAACACCATAAACCGATATAAATACATACATAAGTATGTACATTAGGGTGGTTCAAAATAATTCGACTCGGAATTTCAATGCTCTCAGTCCCTAGGATTGTTCTATATCAAAAAATAAAAAAAATATTTAGAGGTCGCTCAAAGTTTTCCAAAAAATTAAAAAAAAAACAACTTTTCGTAGAAATGGTATAGAGTTCTTGAAAATCAATATTTTTCGATCCGAAAACTCTGGTTCTCTTCTGGAGACTTCCAATAACTATACCCAATTGTTTATTTAACCATATTTTAATAATAAAGATTTTTTATTTATCCCTATTGGTTTTCAAGAATTCTATACCATTTCTACGAAAAGTTGCTTTTTTTTACAAGCTTTTATTTAACTTGCTCTGTATATGTATATGTATGCACGTATGTAAGTATGTTTGTTAGGGGCAAATCTTGCAATGCAATACGAAAGATGAATTAATCCGATAGGTGGCACAGGACTTGAGATATTTGAAAACCCCGTAATTATAGACCGATTTGGGCGTATTTAGAAAGTTTATTGATTGCATGAAAAGGAATGTCTCAAAAAAAAGTGCTGATAGGTGGCGCAGGAGTCGAGATATTTGGTAAGCCAGTATTTATGCTCCGATTTCGTTCATATTTAGAAAGCTTGTTTTAAAAATATTTTTTTACTATTAACTTATTTCCCATATAAAATACATGGACAGCTTTGAGCGACATCGAAATATTTTTTGGTTTAAAAATAAAATAGTGGTATATTTTTTTGGTATAGAGCAATCCTAGGGGGTGAGAACATAACAATTCCAACTTAGCTTTTTCACATGCTTTCTTGGACCACCCTAATGTGCATACATACATGCTTAAATTAAGACAAAGGAACATACCTATGTGCAGAGTAAGTTGGAGAAAGCATTTACAATACTCTTGCTTAATCCAAAAAGGTGCACTTCCTGTTTTACTCATTCACGCTGTAATTATGCTAGAAAACAAAAAATTCCATAATTCCAAAATGAGCAACCAGATATCTGGCGGAGTCACAAATCATTTTGACTTATTACTTTAATTTTTCTTTTGACCCAGCCCAGACTGTTTGTTTTTTACATTTTTTTTCAATGGCTTTACGAATATTTGTTCACGCATGCGTGTTCTTGCTTCAATTCTGTAAGTATTTTGCTCACACCGAGCTTTCTAATTTTTCTTTCATTTCCATTGTCGTACAATTACCGGCATGTTTGGCTGGGTAATTACGAAATTATAGGGTTAACCTCTGTGACTTATTAGACTACTTTACAAAACTCAGTTTTGTAGCAAAGTTTGTTGCCACAAATCCCATTCGTTCTTCTTACGGCAATATTTCATGATCAGTAGATATGATCTAAAATTTTTGTTATTTGTTCTGTTCCTGTGGTTAATTGCACAGTTGGAATTTTGAGTGACAGTTGATTTATTGTAGTTACCAAAGGTGGTCAAAAATAATTTCTAAAATGGATTAGTCAGCTGGAAGGAGTCCCCTATCGAATAAAAGGGCGAATGAGTACAAACATTTTTAAGAAAATTAATATAAGATATTTATGTACATATGGAAAAATCTCCGGAACCGTGCGATTTAAAGCTAAAAAAAAAACGTCAATGTTTAAATTGAACGCACAAAAATAAATTATACAATTATAATTATTGAAGTCCATTGAGGAATAATTACATTATTGTATGATTAATTTTGCTCAAATGCTTAAGGAGTTATAAGTAAAAAACGATCATTTTTGAAAACTCAATGTTAGCGATATTCTAGAGGGCGTGGTTTTTGTCCGATTTCAAACATTTTGAAGAGAATATTTAAGAAGGTCAGGAGCAATGTTTACATCTAATTTGGTACAGATTTGTTTAGTGGTTTTCAAAATACAATTATTTCAAAAATCTGAAAATCCTTTCCATATACACACATACATATATTCATTGCCGTATTTTAGACAAAAATTTTTTTATGTATTTAGCATTTTCAACGAACTTTATGAAGAATGTTATCTAACGATCACGCTTAGTGCCACCCTCTTATGTCTTACTCTCTAGAAAATAATTTATGCAGCCTCTCATACGCGGTTTAGCATTTTGTTGATACGCGGCAGGTATGTACACTCAACCCAGACAATTTCATTTCTTCCTTTAGAGTTGCTGCTCACTTCCTTTTTCTCTCTCCTATCCACATCTGCTTTTGAGTCATAAATCGCGGACTACAGAAACGCCTATAAAAATGTTTTCGTTTAAATTTCACTTGATGAGCGCATAAATCTCCTAAATATGACAGCCAACACATAAACACATAACCAAATTGAAAACCAAAAATAAATATAACAATGACCATAAACAATGACAATAATTGGATGAGCAGCAGGCGACAAAGAATGGAGCCAATGCATTTCAGGAAAATTTTCGACACTTTCAGATCGGTGGCAGATCGTTAAATGGTGAACGATGCGGAGAATGAGGAAGTGAACCCTTCGACTCTTGTACTTGCAATACCAGATGTATAAGCAATCCTAAAGAATTGTATACATACAAACATATCCACTATCGGTAGAGGGGTGGGGATATCGCACAGATACGGGTCAAATACATTGTAAGTACTGGGCGTTGCTGCGCTGCGGATCACTGCATCAATTTTTCTTGCTAGACGACGTTTTACTAGACGATGTGTTCGAATTTCATGCGACTGTTGGGATGAGCAGAAAAACTCGCTAAGACTTCCATAAATTTAATTTTTTATTAAGTTTTGCTTTACTTTGACTTTTATGTTTTCAACAATGTTTTTGAAGAATCATTGAGTTTTTGGAGATCATACACAAAATTTCAAAGTCAAATCGCAGACAATATAGAAATAGCGGCTCCATCTGCGTATTTTATTTTCATAACGAATATTTTTACTAGCGTAGATTATAAGGAAACACTTAAAAGACTTTAACACTGCTTTGATAACCTATGTATCCCTGCGGGACGTATGCTTTTAAACTTTTCGAACTCTCTTTCGCGAAATTATAGTTGAACTCGGTGGTGTTTCCATTTTAAATAAATAATATTTCGAAATAAATGCATTTAAATGATAAATGACTATTTAAAGACTCCATATCTTTGAAAACAACGGAGTTAGTCTCTACTTTTCACTTTGGGAATATTCCTCGGTATTCGAAGCCCAGGTATTTTCCATTATCAACGCCACATACTATTTGGAGAGTTAGGATTTTATGTGTCTGCAGTGACAGATAAGCATTGACCAGCCTTGTAATTACTTCTAAACTAGTTAGTTTGGTAATACAAGTCTCAACCAAATTATGTTGGAAAACATAAGGAACTCGTTTTACGCTGGGTGCGAGGTTACTAGTGATTCCTCGATACGTGTACTAAATACCCCAAACTTTTTCTCCAAGCAAGTACTTTTTACTCGACGTTTCTTTTCATGTTTTCATAATTAATTGGCAATTAATAATTTGAATTTTTATATGATAAATTTGGTAACAATTAACGCTTAAATTGGTGAAAAGGTTCTTAATTGCCAATTAGGTGCCTGTTTGAACATAGTCTTACCTGCACGTCGAATAAATTATAAGTTTTTCGAATATAGGAAAGTTGGGTAGATTGATTTAAAAAATTATGCAACTTTTCATTAAAACTTTTTGTTGTGTTTACATTAGCGATGCTATGAGTGCATTCATTTAAATCCTCTACAAAACAAGCTCAGGCAGCAATTTTAAAAGTACAGTTTCAGGCTTTTGTTAATTGTAGTCAAAACAGCATTTATAAAATCATTCTTCAATTTCATAAACAAGTTCTTAATATCAATTCGATATTTAAAAATTTTCGGGATCCCGGCATTAATTCAAGGAATCCCGGTACCTCAAAAACACCGGGATCGTGGTATTGGCATTCCAAATACATACGTATCCTTTTATTATGGCTCGAAATTAACATTTTGTTTAAGTTTTTCATTAACTTGATAAACAAGCAGCTAAGTCATGACTTATGAAATTGTATAATAAATCAATCAAATATGTACATTACACTTACGTATGTAAATTCTCATATACACACATCTTTACTTTAATTCTGTTAGATATTAATAAAATAACTAAATTAGGGAATAAAAAGGGATATAGGCGCCAAAGAGTAAATAAGTTTAATTTAATTAAAAGCTTTGAGCTTATATAAGTAAATGGCGGGCAAGTGAAAGATGAACTACATGTCAATACATAATTATGACAGTAGTGATAGAGAGGGTAGAGCCAAAATAGCAACCCTAAAAGTCTGCGCCTGAAAATTTAAGCTACGTGATGAGTGCAAGGCAAATAAATCCTGTCAACTTAACTAAAAGCCGTTTACAAATACATACTACTAATTATAACTGTTGCGAACGGGTAGTAAGAGCGCTGTGCATACCTAATGTGACCAACTGTACGTAAATGACACGTACAGTACGTAAATTTGTAGCCATGTACCGTGTACCGAAGCTAACCACAAAATCACGAAAATATACGTAAATTGAATCGAAGGAATATTGTTGTACGTAAATTTTATCGATAGGAGCGCCCAACATACATACGTACATGCAAATTTTGACTAATAAAAACTAAAAAGATCTCTCACGTCAATTCTACGGTTCGANAATAATCATTTTGACATAGAATCACCGACACTGATTTATTCGATCAGTTCACATATTTGGAAAAATACGTTACCCCAGAGAAGATCCAATCGTGGAAAGAAAATAACACTGACAACGATGAACGCTGGGTTGAATGCTTTCAACATTTTGACCAAAAGAAGGTC
>NW_016182294.1:0-5955 GCF_001687245.7 Rhagoletis zephyria | reverse complement strand
TTAATGTTCGGCTCCGCCCGAACTTAGACTTTTTTACTTGTTTCCTTTATCTTTTCGCATCTTGGTTTTTGGTTTTATTTTTCATTCATCTACATATTTCCCTTCACCCCTGCCCTTATATAAGTAAAGTGCTTACATTTACCTTGGTCTTCATTTTTTCCTTTATCTTGGTTTTTGGTTTTATTTTTACCTTTGCCTTTATCGCTTTCTTAATATAAATATGTACGTACTCACCTTTACTTTCATTCTTGTATTGGTCTTTTTCTAAGTGTTATTCTTTAACATTTTATTAGCAAGTTTTTGTTAAATTAATACCATGTGCATACACTCAAGAAGCACATCGCTAGCTTAGAAAGAAAAGTTGCTAAGTCCCATTTTAAAAATTTTACAGGAGAGGAAAAAATATTCCTATAGCCATTTTCTTTAACTATTTCGCAAGACTTTGAATCTAACCTTCTGCGCGTTTAAAGCAAAGCAAAACTCCATAAGAATCAGAAGGATTCGATATTTATTAAAAGATGTCGTATTATTTTGGCCTTATCGGATTTGTGGTGCTTCTTTTGGACTTAGCAAATTTTCCTTTTATTGCTTATGAAGAGGAAAAAATAAAACAAGTACCTTTATAATTTTCGAAACGATGCGTATTCAATTTCTCTAGCCTCCTATATCAAAATATGAGTTTTCATAAAAAGTGGAATTAGCAACTTTTCACTCTAAGCTAGCGACATGTTTCAGCTCCAACCGTTTCCATTGCACCATTTCCGTGTGCAGTTTCCATTGCACCATTTCCGTGTGCCATTTCCGTTGATTTTATCAATTTAATCCCAACCAACCAACGCCGCTAAAGAAGTTTCACTTCAAAAATAATATAAACGGCATTGAATAGGACTCAAGTTGATTGTCAAGCAATTAATTAAGTCATCTTTAATGGAGAAGTAAACAAAAGTGGCTTACAAAAGGCACGCAAATGAAGGTCATTACACCATTTGTGGCGACATTGAAACAATGGCTCATGGATTCAGGGTTAGAGGAGTACAACAATATTTAATAGAAAACCTTCTGCCTTCTGTTGCGGTGCCCCTTGAAGTGCGACTGCTTTTTTAATTGCACTTGGCGCGCGTGGCATACTTATTGCATGTCAGCAAGTGAAGGAAAATAAAAACAAGCCTTAAAACAATAGGAACATTATCATCACCACAAACTTTACTTTTGCGCCACCTGCGTCGCAACGCTCGCAAGCGGAAATGATAAGAATGGCTATCAGATACAAAGATTTAGGGCCGTTTTCTAAGGTAAGCAGTAAAGTTGCCTTTACTAACAGGGCAGATAAATTGTTCCTCAATTTAAAGTGTTTTCGTTTTCTTACCTTGCCGGTAAAAATAAATTTGTTATTCCGTATAGTGAAACTTCACTACATTTCCGAGAGTGAAACTTCTACATTCGTCATAAAATTTCAAAAGTTGGCAATGCAACATAAGCAAATATGGAGCAAGAGCAACTGTTAGCAAAAACCAAAACCTTGGTTGAAATATCTAATATATCTGGCTCATGAACCAAAGCCAAACCAAAATTTAAAGTTGGGTACAAATTTTAAAGGTTGCATCGGGTGAGCAACAGTTTATCGATTCGAGAAATTAATGCGCTGATGAGAAAACGAAAACTCGTATATTGGCCGGTAAACTAAAGGTTAGATGAGAAAACCGCCCTAAATATACGAAAATAGCATCGCTGTAAAGGCAAGTAAAAAAGATAGATAAACATGCGATTGAGGGGCGTCCATTAGAGCTAATATCATTTTGCTATCCAATATTCTGCGGTTTTGCTGTCCAATCAACCATGCAAAGCAGGTGCCTGATTGTTGTGGGTACTTAATATCCGGCGCGCTGGTTTAAAGGTCGAAATACGTTTGCATCTAGCAGCTGAGAAAGAGAAATAGAAGAGAACGGAAACTACATATTACTTAGTTTTGGTGCGTGTGAGCTCCTCTAACTTCTCTCTGCTTTTGATTTATATATAAATTGTGCAATTGTGACTTTCTGCTGCGTTCGCTGCCTTCCGCCTCCTGTCGCACGTCCCAACTGCTGCCATTACTCTTAGGCTGCGGTTTCGGTAAGAGCGAATTCGCGACATCGCTTGCAGTAGTGCCTTACCGGCCTTACCGAAACCACTATATAACGTGGATAAGAATCTTCCTTACCGAGCCGCGGCCTTACCCTGCAGCGCTGCTGGTCTTACATTTTTGGGATGTTAATTCCGGAATTCAGTAGGCAGTCGCTTGTCGTTGAGACTATTTGGTATTCAGTAAGCTTTCTCACGTTCTCACGTATCTAATCTCAAAAAATGTCACTAATTTGTCAGCTGCCCCTGAGCAGGTCACAGAAAGAAAAATATCGAAGAAAAGATAATTGCTTTCTATTTTACCTTCATAAACGCGAAAATAAAGCCAGAAAATATTTGCTTAACAAAAATTGCATTAAGAAATAAACTTAAATACTTTAATATTATAAAATATAAATGGAATAAAAAAAATAATAATTTTTGTTTTTAAAACAAAAATTAAAAATTAAAAATAATTTAAGGGCCATTCCATTGTGACTAGTGTAAAATAGAGATAATTAAGGCATATTTAAATTTATGTCGTTTTCCTCTTTTTAATGGAATGACTCTTAATTTTAAAAAAGAAAAAAATTCTGCTTCCCGAGGACTTAAACCTCGGACCTCTTGAACGCCGCGCCAGTGCTTTGGTCACTCGGCCATTGCGACTGATGGAGCACCGAGAACAGAATCACATATTTGACTGTCTCTGTTTGTTTAGGTTAGTTTAGGTTGATCTGGCTGAACTTGCAGGTCCATTGTGATACCATTGCGAAACACGGGAATCTCAGTGACTATTTACCATAGAACAATTTTGAAGCTCGTATAAAGCGTAGGATTGGTTTTATTCCTACACCGGATAGTTCTGCAAGAAAACAAAAAAAGTGCAAGTCTAGAAAGTCCGATCTGCTCTTAGCTAAACTGTGCAGCTACAAAAGATGTGACCGACTGTTTCTTATTCTCCCTCAAGTCTTCAACTTCTTCAGTATTCATGGGAGAATATTCATAATCTCGAAGCATGCCTACCAAATGGCCAATGACCGGTTACATAAATATCGGTTACGAAATGTCCTCTCTTGACAGACTGAGCAGTTCTTCTTCTTTTTTTCTATCACTTTGCGGCCGTGGTATTTATTTCTAGTCCTTAATTTGCAGGTTCCCCTATAAATTTTATGGGGATCCCAAATTTAGATATCGTCTCGGATATGTGACTTCTTTTCATGTCGTCAGAATCGGCAGTGCGATCGACAAAAGGTGATCTTTGGCTAGTTGCTTATCGAGTGTTTTTTGCCAAATTTTCGAGCTTCATGTAAATGAAGTCAACGGTGGACTACACGTCTTAAGCTAAACTATTAAGGTAAAATCAATTGTTTCTTCCGTAGAGGATCGTCGATAGGACCTTACATGTATTGTTAAGAATGTCTCTCACACATAGCTGGGTATCTCTTATAATGGACTAGGCAAAGTTTTCTGAGGTACCCATCTTCGGGCATGTATTAATTAATTGCGCATAACAGCTAGTACATTCAATCGACCACATCTTCGCCACCATCTCTTAACAGCTCAGCCGGTATATCGTGGGCTACGGGATTCATTTTGTTTTCAACCTGGATTATATCTGTTTCTCGTAGTACTGAAGTCACTGGTTAAGGTCATTAGAAACTCTCGTCCTGAGAACTCAAAAAGCTCTGCAGGACGTACTATATTAGCTTATGTAGTACATCCATCTCTATTTGGGACAGTGAGCGTGAAACTTTTCTTAAGTAAAATTGGTTTAGTTGAGACCCTAAACAAATTTTTTTGGATATGCTCTCTTGCGATAATTAAGTGATTCATGTTCTTTACTAATAAAAATCTCGTTTTAAATATTAAATTATGCATTAAACAACATGGGTACAACAACGCATCTAAAATGAAGCACCTTATATGTATGTAGGAATACGCAGCTAGCCTCTTTATGTTGACGGATATCATTATATCAATTTATCATTGCACGCTCACTTTTGACGTGTCTCCTTCCTCGTTCATACCCGCATCGCAATCATTCTTACTTGCTGTTCCTTTCCATCATCGACGTCAGCGTCTTTGTTTAGTGAATGCCCTTCTCGTCTCTGCTCACTTTTGTTCATTGTATTATTTTGCGTTCGGTCATCAGCAATTTATTAGTTTGCTGGCCGGTAATTATGGTACGCCACATAGTAAATAGCCGCACGTATACAAACTCGCCTCTCCTCATACAATACACCCACACATTAAAAGGAAAATACTGTGACATATGAAGGCAAAAAACCGCAGGTGCTGCTAGTTTAACCCTCTGCTACTGACGTGACCGAAATTTCCCAATTTCAAAGACGTGTAGTCTCTCAGACACCAATTTTCCAGATCAAAATATATATATGTTAGATAAATATTAATAATTTTTTTAGATACTCGTTAACGAAATAGTCATATAAATAATCTATTTGTCGGAAAATAGGCGTTTTTAGTAATCAAAACTATTGAAACTCAGGAAAAATGGTAAACCTTCGGTGTCTGTCAGAGTACCGCGTCAGTCGCAGAGGGTTAACTTACGAAGGTCTTTAGCTGCAACTCCACCCAAGTGCCAACAACAAAAAATTAAAAATAGAAAAAGCTGACAGGATAGCAAAGTCACAGGATCTGTGAGCTAGACAGCACAGCGCTGGATGGCAGCGAGAATTTTCCAGAGCAATGGCAACACTGACATTAAACGATTGTCCGCATGTACCAGGCCGCTGGAGCCCATCAATGTACGTACGCACCCTGCGCTACTGTTGTTGTATTAATTATTTTGCGTTTTTTCATTGACTACTGACTGTTGTTGCTTTTGCCGGTGTTTGTTTTGTTCTTCATCTTATGTATTTTACACCTTTCTGTTGTTTTTTCGCGAGGCGATTAATGCAAACGAATGAACGCCGAGGGGTTGGGAAGCGAGTAAAAGAAATATGTAGAAGGGGAGCGGCACTCGTAACAAAGTAAAAGTGTTGCTACTGATTTCACTTTGCAAATATTTTTATTGTCCGCTCCTCACTTAGCACAAATTGCTTTCAGTTTTAGTCTCATGTCCTCTGTTGCAGTTTTAAATATGAATTCGACAGAAATATTTGACGAATGCGTCGGGCTTGTGGTAGTGGCGTTCGTTAAAATCAGCGAATTGTGTGCCTCACACTGCGCTATGAAAGTGGTTAATGTAAAATTTTAATTGACATACCTTAAGTATCTTCTTCTTCTTTATTGGCGCTGTAACCGCCTAAGCGATTTTGGCCGAGTCCAAAACAGCACGCCAGTCATTTATCTTCTGTGCTAACTGACGCCAATTGGAGATACCAAGTGAAGCCAAGTCCTTCTCCACCTGGTCTTTCCAAAGCAGAGGAGGCTCCTCTGTTACCAGCATCGCGGCCCGCGATGAATATTTTCTGAGCAGGAGCGTTTCTGCCGCAACAAGAAGAGAGAGGCAGAAATACGTGAGCCGAAGAGTTTGAAATGCTGGCCGAGATGAGGAATGCCCGAAAATTATACCAGAGAGTTAGGCGACTTACGGAAGGTTTAAAGACCGGGGCGCACTCCTGTAAGAACAATAATGGCGACCTAGTAACTGATGTCCAGAGCATACTTAAATTATGGAGGGAACACTTTTCCGCCTTACTAAATGGTAGCAGCACGGAAAGTTGTGGAGAAGAAGAACCCGAGCCTGCAGTCGATGATGACGGAGTCGACGTTCCACCGCCTGACTATGACGAGGTACGTATAGCNCTGGAGCTGACAGCCTGCCAGCTCTTCAAGTACGGCGGCGGGAAGTTGATAAGATGCATGCATCAACTCTTGTGCAGAATATGGTCAGAT
>NW_016182293.1:0-5956 GCF_001687245.7 Rhagoletis zephyria | reverse complement strand
TGTGCGCATGTGCAACGTGCCACAAATATGCATGTCCATACTTGTATGGAGCATGCAACTGGGCGTATTTTACATATCGATTTTGGCAATGGCTGACAGTGGCAGAGTGTTGTCAATATCCAATTACAACCAGCAGCAGCAGCAGCAGCAGCAGTCACTTATGTAAACATACATACATATGTATCTACATTGACAAAGTCGATCCAACAACGAAGGCGGGTGTGCTCGTAACACAAACACAAACTGCGGGATAGCAGTGGGTTAAGGACATGCGCAACAACAAAACGGCAGCAGCAGTAATAAGAATGCAAACATCAAGAGTCGAGTCAAATAAGTTACGGAAAAAGCACTTTGTGTTACAATTTTGTTACACAAATATTTTTTTACACTATATTCGTTTTAGAGGTAAAAAAAAAAACGCTTTACTTCGGCTATGACTTATTTGCATACGTGTTTTTCGAGGCGTTTTTGGGGGTGTTAATGGCATAAAGAATGGCTCGTGCTTGCTCACTTATCTCGCTTTTATATTGCATTTTTGTCTAATCACCTCGTTACCCAGACATTTTGTCTCAATTTAGTTCATTTGTTGATTATTTATTTTTCTATATTTCGTTTTTTTTTTTTTATAACTGGTGCGGCGTTACTCATATGTACTTAGTAGCATTTTAAGTTGTAAATGAAATCAACTTAAATACGAACATAAACACTGACAAAGCAAAAATATGAATTCATGTAGTCGAACTGTGATTAATTTGTGTAGGAGTAATGTTTAAGGAATATTTAACTTTGAGGCAACAATATTTTTCTTAATTCCAAACAAACCAATATATATAGAGAACTACTTGCTTTATATACAGCTTTCTTTTGCAAGTTTTTTATAATTTAAAATTATACGAGAAAAATAACACAGGTTTGAAAAAAGGTATGCACATTAAAGCAAACTATGTTATTCGACACGCTGAATGCGAATACGAGGTCTGTTAGCCTCCATGATATCAGGTTCGAGGTCATTTGAGGGTCAAATAAGACAAAAGACCCTTTCTGAAGTATCTAAGCAGCCTTGACCTTGTCGAAAGCTTGCGATACCGTTTTTCATTACTCGCTATTAAGAAACGTGTTCTAGTTAATAGGGTCGATATCGAAAGACAAAAGTCTGTCATAAGACAGTTGTCAATTCTGGCAACTAACTTCAAAGCTCGTTACTAAATGAAAGATCTGCTGGCGAGGAGGTCTTAGCGTATGCTGTTCGCTTTTTGCAATATGTTTTTTGTTTTTTAATTTAACCTAATTAAAAAAATTTAAATATTTATATTTTTCCTTTTAAAACAATAAACACTAAACAACAAAAAAATTAAATGAAAAAAGGTAACTAAATAAAATTACAATAAAGCAAAATTGAATATTTTTAAAAATTAAATGCAATTAAAGAAATGTTTTTCTTTTTAAAACAATAAACTGAGGAAGAATATGTAAATCAAAAAAGAAGAAATAGTACTTATAAATTAAATAAAATTTAAAATTTTTTTTTTTATTTTTAAAACAAGAACTAAAAATTAAAAGAAATTTCAATAAAGAAAGACCAAAAAATTAATTGAAAAAAGTGATCCTAAAAACCAAAATGAAATTAAAAATATTTCTTTCTTTTTAAAGCAATAAAATCTAAGAATTAAAAGAAAAGGAAATTAAAAAAAAAACTATATAAAAACTAAAAGCTGAAAAAGAAAATAAATTAAATAAGTTGTTAAAAACTAAATGAAATTAAAAAATACATATATTTTTCTTTTTTAAACAATAAAACCTAAAAATCAAAAAGGAAAAAAAATTTTTAAAATAATTTAAAAATATCCGCTGCCCCAGGACTCGAACTTAAAAACTTTGAATGGCACACCATTGCGACTGTTGCAGCGACGCGAACTAAATGATATACAAGTGCTTTTTCTCAAAATAGCTTTATACCACGAGCGGTACGCCTTATTTCCGAACTTTTTATCTTGATATCTGTCTTTTATTTGTCTTACAAAAGACTTTTTACTATCTTAGTCAAAATTTCCCAGTTAGTGTGATAGTTTTCTGCCGCAGTGGTAGTACGCACCCCCAGTCACTCTGCTGCCAACTCAGATATGGCGGTGAGCTTATTATAGGAAACGTTTTTGATTATTGGTAAAATTTGGGAAAATACGTGCGTTTAATTACTTTTTTATTCATAAACATATTAATACGATTAACGGAATCTCGGTGAATTGTCGAGGTACTAGCCTCGTCGTATATTTTTCATACCTCAAATGGCGTTTAAATTTCAGTTTACAGTTTTTGACTCTGCTCTTCGAAAAATAAGTTTTGATTTTAAAACTCTCAATTTATTGCAACACATCTATGTAATTTCATGATTTTCCTAAATAATTATTGAAAAATAAACTTTCAGCTGCCACATGTTGTTGCATTTGCTCGTAAATAGACACAGACGCCAAACATATGTACGTATATGGGTATGTATTTCTACAAATGTTTGACAGAGAAATATATCGACCTCTAACTGTTATTTCATGAAATTGCAACAAATAAATATTTGTTGACATTTGAAAAATACCGCTAAAGGCGCACCCACTCACTTCACTTTGAGTGAAATCATAGCACACTTACAACTACAAATATTTTGCAGCAGCTAGAACCTTACCTACCGATACATGAAAAACCCAAAACTGTAGTACTTACTTGTAAATATGTCTAGAAACATTTCAGTGGTCATTTCAGTTATGATCGCGCAGCTGAGACTTCATTTGGCATACTTACATACAAATCAAAAGACTTAAGGCACGAACTTGTTGTAGTGAGCTCATTGAACCAAAACAAGATTTCAACTGCTTACACAATATATTTAATAACCTAATTGAAGGATGAATCACTAATTAATCATCTAAATAAAGCATACGGTTGTGTGTTTAGTGAATAAAAAGCACTCGTATGTATACATATATATTCACATAAAGGTGTTGCACGCAGCTTGCACTTGCGATATTAATGGTCGCTAATAAGCACTTAAGCGTAGCAAAAATGCATACGAAAAAAATTTAAATATTTGCTTATCGGTCGATTTATAACTCTTAAAGTAGTTGTGTAAATATATAGAGTTTAAGGTTTTTGGGTTTTTGCCTTACACAAATAAATTGTCTGCTTTTAGTCGTCATAAATAAGGCAAGCGGCTAATTTGCTGATTTGACCGAATGTTAAAAAAAAATATTTAGGGCCGATTGTTCAATGTCTGGTTACCACAACCTCGCTGTTAAACATCATTATCGATGAACCTAAAAAGCAAAGCAATAACCTTTAAAATCTACAAGTTTTTTGCATTTATTGTTTTTTCTTCTTCTGTCCAACTAAATTACAAATGAGAACCTAAAATTTTTCCAATAATTTGCAAGAATATTTATGTACTTATGTAAGTGTATGTATACAAAATGTACCTAAAATAAAAATACTTATGTGCATTACAATTTTATTTATGTAAACTAAAAAAGCTAGGTTTCCTTATTTTACTTTAGGTGCTTTATTTATATCCTCCACATCATCGAATAGTGCGACATAGCGTTGCCAACGCTCATCAGCTGAGCCAATGGAAGAGAAACCGGAGCTGCGATTGCTCACTGGTGATGTTGGCGCCGATGGTGGCGTAGCTGCTGGTTTCTTATTATGTGTCGCTGTTGCAATTTTAATTTTTGGCGGTAAGGGCAACGACAAGTGCTTCAAAAGCTTTGCATCAGGCAACAGCGATTTGCGAAGTTGTGGCCGCGGCTCATATGAAGCACAGCGCAATAAAGGATTGCGAAGCACTGAAAGACAAATATAAGCAAAGTCATTAGGGAATTACATTTGAACATTTCGAGCTCAAAATTTTAAGTGGAAGCAATTATTTAGTTAAAATATTTTTCTACTTCTAATAACTTACACCACTGGAAAAACACAACAGCAGGACAATGATGATGTTAGAACGGGGACAGCTGATTACAGGTGTGCTTCTTACATTTATCGACATACATATATTTTCATTATCAAACTAATTCATTTACAGTTATGTAGCAACTAAGTAGCTAAGCAGTTAAACAAGAATTTTAGTTTAAGCCATATTTCGCTGCACTACTTATGTAAGCTGGCCTATACATATGTGTACATATATAAGTGTATATCAAATACAAAGGACATACAAATACACAGAAGTTACAATAACAATTGGTATGTTCGTGTGTTTTATTAAATTAACATATACATAATTTTTGTCTTATGCAAGTGCTTTTTAAATGTTTACAGATGACGATGGATGGTGCAAAACATATTTCGAAATTTAATTTTTCATTTCTCAGTTATCGGAGTGATTGGTGGACAACTGACGCGCTGTAAATGTGGTTTCTGTGTGTGGGGAAAAAGCATAAATAATTAATTAGCGTAAGGAAAAGTGGGTAAAAGGAATGTATTTAAAGGCTTAGGATAATACTTCTACTTGAGTGTTAAATATTTTTTATTATATAAATGATTTAAATAAATTATTCATAATAGTAATTAAAAGTTTTTATAAGCCTACTTTCCCTGGAATATGAAATGAGAAATTATTTGGTGTCACGCTTGATACTATTTCTGTAATTGTTTTATATAAAAATATTGCTTGATTTTAAATTATAAAAATAGCGCTCATAAAAAAAGAATTGATTCGATAGTTTGTTGCCCAGGAGATTATTGCTCAATAGAAAAATCAGAATTTTAATCCTCTCACCCCCTAGGATTGTTCTACATATATTGGAAAAATATGCCACTATTTTTTATTTTGGGTTTGGCGGACCTATAAATTATAGCTACTATGAAATAAATTATCAAATAAATAATTGGGTATTAATATTGAAGAGAGACAGAGTTTCCAATTGAAAAGTATTGTTTTTCAAGAATTCTATACCATTTCTACGAAAATAATTTTTCCCACATATAAAATACACTGAAAATTTTAAGAGCTTTTTTGATTTCAAAATAGAAAACTGGGCACATTTTTTCGGTATGGAACAATCCTAGGGGGTAAGAGCATAAAAATCTCCACTTTACTTTTTCACATGCATTTTTTGACCACCCTATAGCTCAACCTTTCCAAAAACTCTGCTAAAATCTAAATCCAAGTAGAATTTAGGAAAAAAAAATTAGAAAAAAATTTCTAGCAGCGCTACTATGCATGACGACAAAAATGGGTTAACCAGGGCAGGAAGTGCGGTCGAGTGAGACTCAGGAGGAGTGCGACCGCGTATGCAGCAGCTCAGTAAGAGATCCTGAAATCTTTCAGACCTTCGATTCTGTGGGCCTTTTCGGCTTATAAATGATCCCTTTTACCTACGAAACCCCATGGGGAAATCATAATAGATAAGTCAACGATTTTTTTAAGAGATCTGAGCCATCTATATTTTTAAAGGTGCTGGCTTAATCACTTACAAAATCTTCATTGACCCTGAAGTGTTTTGATACGTTTGACAACTCTAACCAAAATACCTACTATGCTATGACTTCCTAAATAATGCATCACGAACATTATTTAGAAGATATGCCTCTAACTGTTGGGGAAGCTAAGGACCGTTTGTTGTCGATAGAAGGTATCCACTAGGATGTCAGCCAAGCTACATCTAACTTTACCTTGAATTACCAGAAGTGTGCAATTCCTAATCAGCTCTTTAAAGACAAGTCTTAAGGATCAAAAAGTTAGGTCTAATTTAAAAAACAAAAATTCTCCAAGCTTTAATGACCAAAACTTTATGCTTTGGCAAGAACCCAAATAAGTTAAGGCTTTAACTACTTAACTTTCTCATAAAATTCGTTTTAAAAGCGCTAATGAAATAACTCGTCTTATGACACACTGCGAACTTACCGGGTGTCCTAAAGCCCTCCTGAATCTTGTAAATCTCATTCAATTCGCGTGCGCTGCACAGCGGCG
>NW_016182292.1:0-5956 GCF_001687245.7 Rhagoletis zephyria | reverse complement strand
AGTTTTCATACGACCCTCGTATATAATTCGCTTTGGATTCAGTGACAGCAATTTTTTCGTATTCGTAGCAGGCATTCGAATTCGTGATAGCCCTGATTACTTCATTTTTGAACAAGGAGTATTGAACGCTATACATGACCCTGATGCAAGGCGTTGATATCTACTATTTTTAGCCGTATAGCTACGGTGACCATCTGTTCTGTATTATACGGGACAGTCCTCTTTTTTGGCCCATTGTCGTGTTAATTTATTTATTTTATACGGCACGCCAAATGTTCTGTATTTCTTTTGATGCCTTGTATTTGTCCCGTATTCGGTATTTCGACGTCTTAACAGCTCATTAAAATGGCATACCTAAGAACGAGTTTTAAGTGATGTTGGAACATACATATATGATGCTAATTTTCTCCATAAACAGTTTATTTTCTTATCTGAATGCCTGTGATTCGAATCGCGGAATACATACAGTGACTAAAATAGAAATAAGGACTCGACATTTTAGTAAGTTTTTGGCTATTTTCCTTTAGTTTATTTATTTATTTTATGAAAGTAATGCTCTTTTCCTAACAAATACCATATAATACCAAATTTTCCACTTTGTGCAAAAAACTATAAAAATTAATTCTGCAAGGTATCAACAAAGTTTCAAACTTTTTAATTGGAATCTTTGGAAAAAAATTTGGTTTGCAGTTTTGTAACTCATTAAAATTGTGTATTATAAAGTGCAAGTGAAAAGTGCTGCTCATTTGCTTCTCTTTAAAAAAAAAGGTCGAACATACTTGTATGAAAAAAATGCGTAACCCCGTCAACAAAAAAAATTGCCAAAAGTTATTGGTAAGCCTTAGCAACTTAAAATTGCACTTTATTGCAACAAGACNAATACATCTAGGATGATTGAAGAAGGCTTTAAGATCTGTAAGCTGTTGTGGAACAAATTTGCAAAATTATTTTTTGTCGTATTCGGCCCTTATAAATATGGTCACCGTACGTATAGCCCATACAATTTAAGTCTAGTGAAGTATAAACGGCTAAAAAATCCCGTTGATTTTTGCATTTGATTTAAAAAAATCAACTTCAGTTTTTGTAAAAGCAGTCTCCGGACTTTACTTTTTCATAGCATTTTTGGACCGTCCAAATGATCATAGCTACCTAATCCAATCATACATACATAGTACATATCAGCATAGACGCAGCCAATATCCATTCGCTACGCCTATGTTGCCATTCCTCAGGCAGACGAGGATTGAAAAAAACGGATGTTGCTGCGGCTTCCTCATTCTTCACTTCACTATGTATGCTACGCTTCAATGGAAACGCGCTGTCAGCAAAGATTTTAAATAAAAGCCAACCACAGCGTAAAGAATTGATTCCAATGCTAATATGCATTAATTTATTTTTGTTACATAAATAAATGTAATGGAAAACATGCTGTCATCCCCATAGCCGATCAAGCGATCGACATGGGATGCTTTCTGCCTGCACCGCTTTGATTTGCGGCTATAATTTTTATTGACACCATCAACTGTTGGTTGTTGGCTGTTGGCTGCGAGTTTTTGAGATGGCGCTTTTCGTGTTGTATGACATTTGGAATTTTTAATTTTCTTCGGCCATGTTGTACTGTTTGGTAAATGTCGACGGCTGGTTCTGCTTTACAGCATTCGCGGCATAGCATAAAAAATTAATGATGAAGGCTAAAGCTAATTTGTCAGTCGCGTAAAGTCGGTCAAGACATGCGCATCAAAGGCATTGCCAAGACATGGATTTCCATTAATTTTGTATAATATATGTAGTATTTACATGAGTTTCCTAACATGAATGCAATGTATGTATGTATGTATGTATTTATGTAGGTACATATGTTTGCATCTATCTTCTCAGTTTATAAGAAAAAAATATATATTTTATATGAATGACGTTCCAGTAAAATTCTAGCTAGCTGATTCAGGAGCTAATTGGTATACCAATCACGTGATCAGCTGTTCATATCTACATATATATTTTGTTCGAAAAAAGCTAACTACTTTTACGGGGCGATGGCCGCAAAAAAATCAGACCTGAATACCTACTGTCAACTAACTGGTAACTAACTACTTTTGGACATAAAATACCGATAAAAAAGCATTTTGTTATTTCTTTTATTCTTAAAATTTTTATTTATTTCATTAATATTTAACATTGCATATTTGTTCATTTGTTTACATATTCTGCGTGATCCTGCATATTTGAATTCCCTCAGATATAACATCAAAATGATAATATACAAGGCACATTGAGCAAGTAGTATCAGTAGAGCAGCTGATTTTTATTTTATTATTTTTTTAATTATTTTGTCTCGAAAATGTCAAATATTTTTAATTTCTTCTTACACAAATTCTAAATTGTTAAATTCTATTTACATGTGAAACCTTACAAAACAAGCGATTGAATAACAGCCTTTGGAACTTTTGCCCCACTCAGCAGCCGCTGATTACTGGGTTTTGCAAAGTATGGATAGATAAATGCTTCGAAAAGCAAACAAATTTACTAAGAAAAAAAGTTGCAACAATTTTTATTTTATCCAATCTCAATTTTTATTTTTTTATTTTTTTTTTATCTCGCACGCTTTGATTTAGAAGTAAAAAAAAATCCGCTGTTTTTGACATATTCGCTACCAGAAGCAACAACAAAATACACGCAAATGTTGTTTTTGCTCTAATGCTACTACCTGTTTGATATGCCTTAAAATAAAATAATAAAAATTCGAAATATAAAATTTCGCACTTCATTTTATTTATCCTGAATTCGAAAATGTGTTTGTATAAGGATTTTTAAATAGAAACTTGTGAAGAAAAAACTCTCGATTACGTCTGCTCTCTCTTTAAGGTAGTTTTGTCATAGCTAATTAAAAGTGTAGTATCGAAGTTCTTTATTTTTAGCAATTGATAATTTTTCACTGCCGGGTTTGTTTATGCTGTAGCAAAGTTGTGGGCGGCTATAAAAATACCGCATTATAAAATTAACAAACACAAAAAACGCTACCATAAAAAGAGTAATAACAATAACAAGTGTCTATAAATATATCATATAAAAAACAACACAAATTACGTCTTTTTAATGAATGTGTTTTTTCCTCTTCAAAAAATGTGTGTTTTCTTTGCGTTGACCGGCAATGTTTAATTGCCAAATGAGTTTCTGTTTACTTAAACATTAAACAGATGTTTTTGAAATGCATGATCGAATGTTATTGTTTGAATATACACTTGATCCCCGGTTTACAAGGTTAGTCAGCGGTTAGTTAGCGTCAAATGAGAAAATTGCGTTAAAGAAGAGTTAAAGTAAGATAATTCGGAATTATTTTGGGACCTAACTGCAGTTGGTATGAATTAAGCCCCAGAGCTGATTCTTAAATTTAATGCTGATCAGGGGCATTATCGCTGACAACACTCGCCAATACTCAGAAAAAGTAGAACGCAGAAAGCATGCAACACTAGCCTGCACATCTACCTCGTCGTCGGTAATGCAGTCACCATACTGATTCAGATAGGAATGCAATTGAAATTGAATGAGGACTTATTTGTGTAAAATTACGTTAAAAAAAATATATAAGCAATATATGAAGGATCTAAAAAAAATTTGAACCCACGACCCCCCGGCTCGCTTAATCCACAATACTGCCACCCATCTACAATTTTGATCAGCTCAACTGCGCCGTTCATCAGGATTAATGCTGCCGGTTTTCTATGGTATTACTTTGCATCCGCATTCCCCAACTCCTACCATTCAAAAATGTAGTCGCTGGCAACACAATGGCATTGAAAAGAGTTAAACCAGCCCAAAATAAAAGATATGTCGTCTACGAAATCTTGAAATTTTAGCATGAGTCCCTATATAATTTTTTCACAATTTGACGAAAATATTTGAATTGTTTTTTTTCACAAGCCGCTAAAATTTTTTGTAAATGTTCTTGGGGCTTTTGACAGCAATTTGGGCGAACATATTTTTCAAAATTAACAAAAAAGTTTAACCGCGTAAATTAGGTAATTGAGAGATGTTGAAAAAGGCCGCATAAAAAAAGGCCGCGTAAAAAGAAGATCAGGTGTATTTCGAAGAAAGTATTCTTCTTATTAGTTCCAGAACTGTTTGTCGGTTTGTACCGAGAACAAAAACTTTCGTCATTTGGCTCTCGCCATTTGAAATTTATACAAAATGCAGAAAAGTCCTGTTGCGCTTAATTCTTTTTTTTTTGTGTTTCAAGGGGTGAGAGTCAGCGTTGCCATTTTGATAATTTTTTTCTTTATTTATCAAATTTGTGTGATCTCTAACAAACTGTCTAACAGGCCAACCTAATATTCACGCACGCCGGCAGTTTACTGTCAAAAATTTCTTATGCACATACTACTTGTATGGGATCAACATTTTGGCGCGACTACGAATTCACATTTCGCTCAACAAAGTTCTATAAATTTGACAGAAGTGAAGCTCTGAGAAATCACCGACGCAAATTGACTTCGGTTAAACAAATGTGAAAAACTTGCGTGCGTGCGTAGAAAAACTCACGCCGGTAATATTAGGTTGAGCTGTAAAAGCGTAAATTCATCAGATTGGCAGTTAACCTCAATTTCCCCCAGTACTGGCACCCATATGATTAGAGTTCTATGGGTGTTTTTTGTCCTTTTTGGTCTTCGCCACTACCCAGCTGGCTTTACATCGGCTCCAGGCTGTTTTCAAGCCACTGTCTTGAAATGCTCGTCTCATCTTGGAGCAACATGTGCATCGTCACTCTACATTGGTCTGAGTTCTTCTTTGTCAAACTCGTCACTGCGCCTCCTGTATGTCCATTGCGATTGCAGATTTTCAACGCCTAATCTACGTTCTCCAATGCCCAGAAGCATATGCGTTCCTTGGCTGAAGCAAGGTAGTTATACGATCTCCATAAATGGAACGCAAGTCAACCATGCTTTCCTCTTCATATAGTTATTGTTATGCAGTTGTTGCATCAAGGTGAGCTGATGTTGAGCTTTGCCAATATTTAAGAGCAGCCTAGCCTGCTATTCCCACGGCAAAACATTCAACATTAGGTCAAGTGCAGTGGTTGGTGCTGCCCATTCTATTTTAGGCACCTCTTTTCACTCTTTCCAACTGCTCAAAGATGGTGGCCTAACCTAGTGCGCTCCACCAAACAAGAACACTATATAATGTATTTTAACTTTGTCAGTGGACCCTTTACAATAATATACATACATACATAGTGCTGCCGGCTCCTTCCTTACATTCTACAGGATGATTGCCTATCGGAAAAGCTCAATGACCAGTATCAAGTCCAAATAATTCACCTGTCAGAGATCGTCAGCGGCATGCCATCTAATAAGCGATGTTGTATATATATTTGTATGTAAGTAGCACAATTTTGAGCGAACGTATCCTGAAACCTTTAAGGCCAAAAGGCCGGCGAATAATGAAGCAGAAATTTGTAGGTAACTTATTAGTTGTCAATTTACTCAGTCTCGAGAAAAAGTACCTTAGATAGAGATCTGAAAATCATTGATCCTTGGCACTAATGGTAACTACAAACTGTACCTTAAGAGATCTTATTAATCAACTTATTTAACCTAACATAAACTAATGAGCACAAATTTCAGCTCCTTTCAAATTGGTAAGAACCTTTCCGCGCCGTTTGAGACCAAAGTGCCAAATAAAAAGAACCCCAACCCAAATGATCCTTAGGTTGATTCCACAGGAGATACGAAATTTCTCCAGGACCATTTTTGTTTTACAAACAACCCGAATCGGCTTATGGAACTTAGCTTTTTTAAAGTGGGAAACTAACTCACATTCGACAGTTACCTTTAAATTTTTGTTCTGAAAATCTTTACTTCCAAGCGTCATACAAACTAGAACCCAGAGATGTTAAACAAATACTCGTATAAACGTGTGCTATTGAAATTGAACAAAAATTTGCTCTGCACCCCAACAGAAA
>NW_016182290.1:0-5957 GCF_001687245.7 Rhagoletis zephyria | reverse complement strand
CGCGCCAGCAGCAGCGTCCATAGCGTCAAGCGTCATCAGTCAGCCAAAGAGCGGCGCAACGAAAAAACAACAACGAGCACGGAGATGGCGCGCCAACAAGAAAAAAAGGCCTCAGCCGCCCTCTCGCCCTACACACCGCTCTTGCAAGGCTAAAACGCAGCGGAGGCGAACTCTTTTAATTGTCAACGCATATTCAAAATGAAAATGACCTAAAAAGATGTGCAACAACAACAGCAGTGCCATGGTCTAGCAGGAGCTACAAAAATTAATATGAAAAAAAAAACAAAAATCAACAACAGTTTTTGTGGCATGTGGCACTTACAAATAAGAGTACTGCAGCAGCAGTAGAGGGGCGAAGCGCGGTGCGGAAGGCCACAAAAGAGGTGGTCGGTCAGTTGTTGGTGAATTGGTAAAATAATTGCTTCGAATTTCCGGTGAACTACATTGTTGGCTACATACATATGTATGTGCAAGTACAAGCGCAACTGCGTATGTACATATATATGTGGCTTGATGCGCGCCACTCAGCGCTCAAAAACATGCAACAACAGCGACTCAGCGGAGCGCGTCAATGCAAACCACGAAAATCCATTGTGGTCGCGCAGTGGAAATGACCATGGTTGAGTCTTTGTTTTTTTTTGCTACGCAGTGTCACAAGCAGAAGAATCTACTCCACAAAAGCTGTGAAATTTCAAAGCCGTGCGCCTAAAAGCACGCTTGACTGCTGAAATGTCTAAAGAACGGAATACTTGTAGGGGAAAGAAGTCAAACAAAAAAAATAAAATAAAGAAAAGAAGCGAAAATCAATTAGAATTCGAACGCAATATGCTCCGAAGATATAGGATACTTTTAGGTACGTGCGACGTTAGCGTAGGGCAGCAACCGTTGCACCTGAAAAGATTTTATGCCAAGTGCGTAAGGTCACGTTTGACGCTAGGCACGAAAATACATACGTCAATTTATACACAAAACCGTTCAAAGCACAATTTTATTGTAATTTACTTCCCAGACGCAGCTAAATTCATTTAAACATTCTTACATTTCCTTCCTCACTTTAATCCTTATTCTTAACTCTTTTACTATTTGAAGTGCAGCATACTTTATGGTGCTTGAAAAAATGTTACAAATTCATAATTCCAACAATTGTAGCAAATACATAAGCTCACTCAACAACAGTTTCTTTTATTCATTCGGCACACCGCTTTTTTATACATAAAACAAAAAAAAAACAAAAAACTTACGCTGTTCCGCTTTTTCAGCAGACTATAGCATACTTTTAGGTACTTCAGCGTTACTACTTGTGTTCACTCACCTGCACATTCACTCGCTCGCTTGAATTGTCGTTGTTGTTCTATATAGTCGTTTGCGTTGCGTTGCTTAATTATTGCATATACAAAATCTAAAAATGCCCTTGGGTAATTTGTCTTCATTAGACGCTACTTGGCGAGTGTGAGTGCCCTTATTTTGTACAAAGCGCCTGGAAGTAGGCTTTCATGTGCCAAGCACATACATTTCCTTATGTCTTTTTATGCATGTATGTATGTATATATGTATGTTTGTTTATACGCAAACATTACTGCTGCTTTGAAGCTTTTCAGCTGCGCCAGGTAATTTTTTATTGTTTTCCAGATGACATGAGCTAACATTGCTAACAGCAAGGCAGGAAGTACAAAAACAACAACAATGCTCGAGTGTCATTTCTGTTATTTCCTACTAATTAAGCCCATAAGTAGGCAACTTTTGTGTAACATAGCTGTACTGTATTTACTTTCCTTTAGTTTATGTGCAACTGTGCCTGTTTTCAGTGTGTGGGGGGTTGTGTGCGTAAACAGCAAACAACTACCTCCGAGCGCAATTGAGCTTCAGTTTGTGACTGCAACAATAGTTTTTCCGCATGCATTTCCATATTCGCTATTCTTTTTCCGCTGCTGAATTGCCTTGGTAATACAAAAATAACTCAAAAGTGTTTATTATGTTGTTAGTGGACCTGAAAGTAGGTATGCCCACAAGTTGACTTTATAAAATTTAGCAAATTGTGCACGCCAAGAAATCATTGCATTTGCACTCTACTCAGCAGGATGGTAAGGTGCTTGTGGGAGTAGAGATATGTTCATATGTATGTATACAAGTTTGTGAATGTGGCTTTAAGCATGAATCGTTATGTACGAGCTTGATTTTATTTACTTTTTTGACAACTACAATATGTTTCCGTCTCTCTTATTTTAACTGCTCTTTAAATACATCTAAACTGTTGAAAATTTTATTATATACTTGTTTCAATCGAACTTATGTAATAAGGTGGGAGACTTTTCTGAAAGTCGTTGCGATACAAATTTGCTGTATATTTAACTTCTGAGAAATTAAAAAAAAAAAATTAGCAGTTCAAATAATTTGCATGCTGATTTTTTTCCACCGTTTACTTAAGTCCGAACAAAAACACCTCCTCTGTCTGCTGTACCGTATATACCCCGGGACTACTGTTAGGTACTTTGCCGGGAGGTGGTTTTGATCACTAAGCTCTATCATACGTTCCTGTCTTAGCCACTGCGGGGCATTTAACCCACCATTCCCCCCTTCTGTACGAATTATACGGCTCCACACCTCCCATTTAAGTCGAGAGCCAGCGTCGTACGTACGTATTGTTGTTCGGGGTCTTCAATAGCACGCTGCTTCAGCTATGGGCGGCGGCCAAGGTGGCTCCTCCTCTACGTCTAACCGATCTCAACCTCTACTGTTTTCTCAAATTGGCCATTATTCGTGCTGCGGCTGAAACCTCATCAATTGCAGTGCTGTCGTTCTGAACCATTTGTCTCTAGGCACTTTGAATAAGTTGATGGGTTTCTAAGAGGATTTAGTGTAAATCCTTTTGCGCTTATCACAAAAACTGTTGTAAAATTTTTTCACTGAAAATCCTGCATTCTTTTCCTATAAGATGATGTTTTCAGAATTAAATATTGAAATGTAATCGATTAGTTATTGACTTTTGGTGGCTAATGTCTTTTACGAATCCCCAACGCGGAGGGAGGGTTTACATTTCCGCCTTGGCAGTAAAATCTATGCATTTTATATTTTGTGCGTTTATCTATTTAATACAAAATACATGTGTGCTGACGAATTTGCTGTTATACATACATATTTAAAATTAACTATTTGCATTAGGGTGATTTAATCGGTTTTTCTAAACCGGTTCCGCCGGTTTTTTGAATATCTATAGGCGGTTTTTTTTGAAACATTGCTTCTTCGAATATAGAAAAAAATAACCCGGATTTTTTTATCGAACAAATCGGCTTTTCTTCATACAAATCTTGACCTCTCAATAAAAGATTTGAGTTTTTCAAAGTTTTCAAAGCTTTTTCCAGTTTAAGGGAAAGCCTAAATAATTACATATCTATAATAGGTTATTTGGGCATGAACAGTATATCATATTTGATAAATGACAATAAACGAAATGAAAATAAACGTTTTCTACGTGTTTGCCCGAGCTTTTCCTCCAATTCGGGTTCTGCTTCTTGATGTTGTGACACAAATGGAGAGATCTACACTTTTACCCCACTGACGAAGAAACTTTTTTATGACAGAAGTACACTTGGGGGTGTTGTCATTAACTGCCGAGAGGCGACCGCTACTTATTTGAAAATAAAACTTTTGCTGATGTTACTGGAACTAGAAATTGAACCATGGGTATCCGTGGCAGAAAACACATAAGTATGTACAAGCAGTAGGATAGAGCGGCAGAAGGACTACTAAAATCCGAAAAAAGTCAGAAAAAATGCAATAACGTATTAAAAAAATTTTAAACAAGACCAAACATGCAATTTTCACTAATTTTTATTTTTTAAATTTTGTTTTAAACCAGCTTTGAACTTATTTTGCTTTGCTCTTTTCTAAATAGATAAAAGCCATCTTTACTGTTAACAGTTTTATTATAATTTTTGAACGAATTACTCGAAAACCGGTTTTGGAAAAAATGCGAATAATCGAACACCCTAATTTCCATACATACATACATATGTACATACTATGTACACATTAGGAATCGAAAATTTGTTTTTAATTTAGGAGAAGCTTGGGATTACTTGTACTGGTTTTGCTGGCATGGCAAGAAATAGCAGAGCGTACGGCAGTCGGTTATCAAGAAGTACATAGAATGCCGAGACTTACAGAGAATACCGAAGACAGTTTGTGACTAAGCAAATGAACTAGAAGAATTTCAACCACAGACGCACGCATTGCCGTGTATGGTATTTGTAGGCCTAACCGACAATTTTTTGGACAATTAAAACGCCACCTGGTGAACATGCAATTTGAAGTACAGCTTCCGGCAAGGATATTGCAAAGAGGCTGTTAAAGAAGGTTGAAGTAAGAATGCAGTAAAAGTATGCCGAGCGAAAGAAAGAGAGCGCAAGTATACAGTGCGTAAGGTGGGGATTACATACTATGTATAAACATGTTGTTGCTTTTATAGGAGTAATGCAATTTAAGTTTGATAAAAAAATTACAGGCATAAACAAGGATTGAGGAAAGAAAGCTGAGAACTATTCACGCGCGGAAAGGGGTGCAGAGAAAGCTGGTAAAAAAGAAAACCTTTAAATTTAAAGAGGCAAGAAAAAGATGCTCAGCTATAAGTGATGCAGTTGCACTAACAACAAATGATATATATAATGAAAAATTTTGCAGCAAAGAAGCATATTAAAGCAAAATTTGCTTGCTTTCTTAGCCGGCGCTCAGAAATCAAAACACGAAACTAGAAAACTTAAAGAAGTGAAAAGTCCAAGGAAAGTCAAAAATCAAATAGCAGGCATGGAAGGATGTGACTGCATGTGTATGTGTGTGCAAAAATTTACATACACATACATGCATACACGTATCAGTATATACATATATGTATGATTAGCCAGTCATTGGATAAGCAAAATACCGAAATGAAGAATGAAGGAGTGAAGAGTTTGATATGGAAGATAAAGAAAACGAAATATTGCAGTTGTTTTTCTAACACNCATATGCAGTGATTAGCCAGTCATTGGATAAGCAAAATACCGAAATGAAGAATGAAGGAGTGAAGAGTTTGATATGGAAGATAAAGAAAACGAAATATTGCAGTTGTTTTTCTAACACGAATTCCAGGTGAGGGTTAAATCAGTTCGGCTGTCTCAAGGAGGTGCATTTGCTTAACACAGGCAGGAAAAGTTACAAATAAATTTTAATGAAGGCCTCGATTTACGCATTTTCTNGCAGGTGAGGGTTAAATCGGTTCGGCTGTCTCAAGGAGGTGCATTTGCTTAACACAGGCTGGAAAAGTTACAAATAAATTTTAATGAAGGCCTCGATTTACGCATTTTCTCTGCAGGCAGGTCATAGATACATACATACATACGTATGTATAGATATTTTGTACAAGCAATGAATTTGTGCATAATATCTATTAAGTATTTTAAAGGAGCAGCTCATCTAACACATTTTTAGACAAGTGAACCTACACATGTACATACATATGTATGTATGTCGCATAAGAAGACAAATTGTTGTATGTATGTAGTTATATAAGTGTCTGCACATTTAGGCGCACCTACATACTCGTATGTATATGTATGTATGTGTACTTGTGGTTAACACATAGATTTACTTAGTACATAAACTTTTTATGTATTTTGGCAATTTACGCAATTCTGATTTTTTGCTATTGGTTGCAATAAATATTCTAAGGTTGATTGGTGTGAGTGATTGAAGTAGCGCGGTGGCAGCGCCAATAATAGCAACAACACTTTTGTTTCAATGCTCGTCAATTGTTTTTGGATTGAGGCAATTTTGTCACTTTTAATTGTTTTTCATTGTACATAGGCATGCACATGCAATCGTGTGTGTGTTTGTATGTATGTAAATTTACTGCATATTTTTTCGATGTATGCCTATGTTTATTGTGGTCCATTTAGTTTTGGTATTATTTCACACCTTAATGA
>NW_016182289.1:0-5957 GCF_001687245.7 Rhagoletis zephyria | reverse complement strand
TTGACGCCGCGTTGTTCCGGTATGCTTCATACAAATTGTATGGGCATGACATGNCAAAATCGGAATTTCCAACCGCTCAGCGTTGACGCCGCGTTGTTCCGGTATGCTTCATACAAATTGTATGGGCATGACATGATTTTTTGACAGCCAGACAACGCTGACGCTTTTGTTTAGGTATGGCAGTTATTCACATGCAAAACCTTTATTTATAATTAGAATATTTTCGTTTTCAATGGGTGTGTGTTGTTAATTGGGAGAAATAAAGGTAACTTTAACATTCTTCTTACAAAAAGTCTACTTTCTGGCCTTACAGTGGTGATAAATAGTTAGGTCGTAGCCAGAGGGCCCTTCCTAAGTAAACAACGAAGCAAAACTTGCGCTGAAATTGACGTTGGTATGTATTTTGGTCGAACGATTTTTATGCTTTGTAGAAATACTTTCAAGCAATTTTGACTTTAATTATTTGCTACATATTAAAAGACGCTTCTGTTTTTTTTTTTGGGCGTTGCTTCTCTTAAAGCAGCCACATTGTCTTCTTTGACCTTATTTTGTTCATTTATTTGGGCATAAATGGCTTACATTTGATTCCATATTCTGTCTTACATAGCATCTTTGCTTCAACTGATTGTCCAACTGAATTGATGTGTTAATTACCCATTTCGCTTTGTGATGGCCAGATACAGATACAAATACAAATAAGTACTCAAGTACGTATGTACACTCTTTACATGAGGTCATCCAATTTTGCGTATTCTTAATTTGGTACATACAAATATTTATATGTACTATATACTACATAAAAACATGCGTAGCTGGATTCTGCGTCTGTTATTTTGAAACACAAACTACTGATGTCATCTCCACCGATCCTTTGTTCATTCAATGTAGCTTTTTCATTCTTATAAGTAAAATTTCTTTGCTGTTTGTAATTTCGGTCGTTCTTTGTCTTTGCATCTGCTTCATTCATTTTAATTAAATTAATTTAAATTTTTATACATTAACAATGTAATTAACGTTATTCTCAGACACAACATTTTTTTTTTAGCAGTCTGTTTACCATTGTGGCAACCAGTCACACGCAGCGCGCTGAGGCTTAATTGTCGTTTACATCCAGCATTTGGTGATATTACCTGCATATACATATGTACTTATACTTACGTACAAAAATATGTTTATTTACTTGTCGGATGGCAACATATTTATGTACATATCGTTACCTTAATTCACAAAGGCCCTAACCACCAGCCAGTTTTGACAGTTTTGAAAAAAATTTTGGTTTGAGCTTTTGTGAATTAAAGAAAAGAAGTCACAAAAAATATACGAAATAATACTAGGCGAAACATTTTTCAAGCGAAGTTTTTTGACAGCACCAAAATAGTATTTAAAACCCTAGCCCTTCGGCTTGAATAACTATTTCGGGTGAGGATAATTACACGGCCACATTTCTTTTTTTTTGCCGGGGATGAAACCATATTCTGAATTTGTTTGATGTCGCTAAAACCTATTCCAGAGTATATTTCGCCTCATGACGCCAGTTTTTTTTCTTATCCCCTTAGTCCCAATCAAATCTGTGCCAGACGTGACATTTCAGAGCAATTTTGTGTAGCTGTAAATATTATCGTAGACCTTTCTTATCTTCGAGTTGAGATTTTGTTTGGACTTAATTATGTGCAGTAGTATATGTCATAGCTTCTTTCTGACATGCATGTCCAATTCTATTACTGGCCAATATGATTTCCTTGAAAGCTTCAGATAGTTCCTGCAGCGTTATAACACCAAAAAATGTAGCTAAATATTAAATGTAAGGATCCATTCATAAGTTTATGAAAGGGACCGGGCTAAAGTTTTGTAAAGGGAATGGTCATGCAAGGGATTATTTCTAAGTGTCATTTTTAGAACCCTTTAAAAAATAGATTGATCGTTGTATGGTTGGCTAATTTCAGTGCTCCTCGTGGAAAATGAGTTATCTAAACCGTAGGCTACTACGATATCTTCTTGATGAAGTTGCTGACTCGTTTATACTATAGCAGCTCCCTTTAGGTCCCCTATCAACATTCTCATCTTAGCGCTTGGTAGTTAGAATTTTCTATTACTACATGTATACCAACAATGAGATGGCAGTGAAAGTGATGCCGGATTCCTCAATTTCCTTTGTAGATATGTATGCCTACCCATAGCATCTAGTGCTAAGCGTTTATTAACACTTGCGCTTTGTCTCACTTAAATTCTTTTTAATTTCGACTATAAAACCTATTTTTGTTTGAGACAGTACCTATTTTTTTCTTCATTCATTCACATCTTTCCGGGTACTGAACAAAAAAAGCAACAAAGTAAGGGAAGATTGCGGCAACACTTCCTTAGGCAATGAACAACGGAGTTCACNCAACAAAGTAAGGGAAGATTGCGGCAACACTTCCTTAGGCAATGAACAACGGAGCTCATAGCACAGATGAAAGCAACTGGTATTGCGATTTTTCGCTTAAACATTTCAACATTTCTTTTGATTATTTTCTAACCTTTTACGTACATAAATACCTACTAATACATACTAATATCTATTTTCTTGTCACTTTTTTCCTTTGTTTCACACTGGACTCTCAACCTGTTTCTTGCGCAAATTTCTGTGAAACCAAAAAGTGGAAAAACGTAGGTCAAGCCGAGAATTTATTTCCATGAACGTACGTATGTATGTATGTATGAATATTTTTTCCCGAACAGTTGTGACGATAATTGTTCTTTTAGGAATTGTCGGAAAATGTTTGTTTGTTGTTGTATTGCCATGCAGATACAAAGTCAGACAAAGTTACTAATGGAAATGGCAGTGCAAATGAAAATGTGTCTAGCGTGAGTGTCAGTGTGTGTGTGTCTTCTACTATTCTCCAAACTGTCTTTCATTAAAAAAAAAAATAAAAATGAATCAAAAACAAATGAGTAGTTTATGAATATTAGGGTTTTCCTAAAAAATCAAATGAACTCTTTTTTTTCAGTCTACCCCTCCATCGGTAATACCATGGTCACAGATATCACATATGGATTTTAGACCCGATTGGAGATGGTTAAGGCGTGTCGCACAGATCAGAAAGTTCAGATCCTGTATAGAGAATCAAAAAATTAAAATTATTATTTTTTCATCTAATACCCAAAATCGGTACTAACATAGTCGAAGATATCAGATATAAATTTTGGTCTCGATTGGAGTCGGTTAAAACGTCTTCATAGGGTTATCTGAACTTTGAAATTTATATGTGACATCTTCGACTTAGGGGCTGAGGTTTAGGAAATGCGATGCAAAAATTTACTTCCGACATTTAAGGACCACCCTAATGCATATGCATGCAGTTACATGTTTGGTGTGGCGCATTGTAATACATTGCTTTTTTACATCAACTCGTCAACTCCACCGGCAGAGTATTTATTTGTATCTGTGTCTGTGTACTTGTATCTGAATTTGGATCTGATGCATCCATCGGCGGTGAATGACACGCTGTGCAGCTCACTTCCAAGGTCTCCAAGGTGTTCTGACAGCGCTGATGTACTTCTGTCTTGTGTTGTTATCGGATAGTTAAGCACAGCCAACAACTTTTCAACTTAAGCTGCTTACGCCACACAATCACTCAAGCACACAAGTACACAGGCATGTAGGTACATACATAAGTATGGTAAGTACACTCTTTGCTGGCAGCCGAAAAAAAACTTAACTCCAGCAAATGCTTCTTCCCGGCCGCTTCTCCTCCGCCGCAACAGAACGATACTTAATTTTATAGTGTTGACAAGTGTACTACTGAAATGCTTTGCGCTTTTCAGCTTTTCAGCTCCTCATCTACTCTGTGGGCTTTCACACTGCTTTTACGGCTGCTGGCTGTTAAGCCTCTTCCAGCTGCATTGCTGGCGCGCCAGCTGCCTTTTAGCCCGTTTAAGTGTGTGTTTACGCTTGTCGGTCGGAATGTTTGTTTTGTTGGCCAATTTTTCGTTAGTTGAAGGCACTTTGTATTGTTGTAGGTACTATGGTGCTTAAGTAAAAATGTTAATAATATTTGCTTCCTAAGTAGGACATTTCAGTTCTATTCTTGTTTTCTTACTTCGTTAAGTCAAACGAACGTCGCTTTGTAAATGCAATAAAACAGGCACTTAGAACATTTGTTGTTATGATTACTCTAGAATTTATTTGATGGTTGGTAAGTCAACAGGGCGAGATTATCTGTTAAGTATGTATGTATACAATGTTTTAGTTTTTTTCAGTAAAAGCTTCACTAATATTTGGTTTACCAACGAGAAGACAAAGTATTTGAACCTAAGCGTTTAACGATCGAGATAAAAAGGTCTTAAAGTATGTAGTTGGAACACAGACGCACGGCCTTTTTTGATCTCTTCACATGCGAAAGGGCCCGACTCTAATGAGCTCGTCATCTTCAATGGCGCTTATTTTCCAATTTCCGGAAACCAGACGATGTCTGCTGAAAATCTGTGTCTCTTATGCCCTTTTCAATCCCAGACTACATATTCTAAAATTCGGTTTTGGCATGTCTGCAATGGTACACGCTGCTCGTACCTCTTCGCAGTTGTTTCCTCATGCCTGACAATACCCGATATTTTAGGGAATACTCCTACCAATAACTGGTAGTAGAATTTTCCAGATTTACTCTGCCTCCTCTTCAACATTTCGCTTGACCAACCATACCTACCCTAAAGTCCAGTACTGCAACAATAAAATTGAACAAATTTGGTCACTATATAGTGGAAAGATACTATGAGACCAAGTTTTCAACGAATCAGATGTTGACCCAATGTAAACCAACCAGTTCATACAACCGTGATTAATATACCTAGGGCTACTGTACGGTGTTTGTACGGCGGTTTTCAAGCAATATGGTCACCAGCCTACTTATAAGAGAAGAAATTGCCTGAGGTGAGGTTAACACCAGGCAATGGTCTATTGAATGCAGTGTACAACTCGTCCTATGTTCACTCATCCTTACTTCGCCGGAGTCCTTTGTTATAACTAGATTATCTGTGGCCGAACAATCAGTAAGATGCATAGCTACCAAACTCCTACTTTAACCTCTCACACCAACAGATTTGTGTGCCACACAGCCAGATGAGGCAGCAGGGAAGGTTATGGCAACTACCCAGGAGGATCTATCTTGTCTTCGATTCGCTGTATGCTTCCTATCCTTTACCCCTTTTATGCCAGATCGATTACTGGATGGTCATTGGCAGACAACTGCTATCCTTCTCATGCCCATTGTAAGCAGACGGTCTATCTCCGACTTTGAAGAAGAGTGGAGAGGTAGAACCACAAATCCATCAAAGAGTTTGAAGGTTTAACCCTGCAGTCGAGGTTTCAGATGGTATTATTTCTGTCGCCGTCTTAGTTTTTCGGACGCAGTCCAGCATTCCAAGCCCGCGTCTCAGTCTGTCTTAAATAAATTATCACTAAACGGTGCTTTATAGATCTTTCGAAGGCAGCCTGTGGACAATTTCAGCAGCCTGGATTTCCGGCTTTGGTTGTCTGAAAGGGTAAAACTTTACGCCGTAGTCGGCAAAATGAAGGGCAATATTAAATAGACGCTTTCAGGGGTAAGATTGTTCAATAGAAACAATCGAGGAGGGAAAACTTATCGCTTCTAAATATCATAATTTGTGACTTTCATCTCATTCGGAAAAAGGTATTCCTTTTAATAGCTGCTATGGCTCCGATTAAACAGAGGTCAGGTAGTTGCATATGAATCAAGTTCAAATACGGGCATCAATCATTTATCTCCGCATGAACCAATTAAGCGATTCAGTTCGATTTGACCTTTTCCATCGCATTCTTTTAATAAAACCTAAAACTAAATAAAGCACTTCATTTTATAACAATGAATCTTTCACTCATTTTGAAGCATTCCCTTTGCCTATCCCTTTGCCTATGTATTGCAATTAAACTACAAAATAATTATAATTGATAGACTTTGTAG
>NW_016182287.1:0-5958 GCF_001687245.7 Rhagoletis zephyria | reverse complement strand
ATTTTCATGTATGTAGCTATGTACATATATGTTTGCATTACTGTTCGTTCGTAAGCATGCATACGTACATACATGCATAAATATGCTTTTGTATATAAACTGTGTTTTTGGGCGCTAAAAAATAGCACAGACAAAAGGCAAACAACACAGCTTTTGTATACAGTATCAACGGCAATCGGAGCGACACAAAATCCAACTCAGATATATATATATACGTACGTATATACGTATGTACATTAGGGTGGTACTTAAAAGTGTAAACATCTAATTTGTTCAACCTACAAAATAACGGTATGCACGAAAATTTAAAATAAAAAATTTGGGTTTAAAAAATTTTTACATTTTAAAATCGCCAAAAGTTCGACAAAATTTTGACTTTGATCAGCTACATATGGGTAATTCCATAAAATATTTACACCTCAATATTTTTTCGGGGGTGAAATGTTTTTTTTTGCATTCTTTATCGAAAAAAAACAGACACCATATTTTGTATTTCGTCATGATATTCGAAAATCTCGAAAAAATCCCGAAATTTTGAATTCACGGAATTTTTTTGCAGAAAATCAGTTCATGTATCAAAATGTGCGTAGTTTCATAAAGTTTACGTACGCAGGTAGGAAAAAACTCGTAACTTCTACAGTTTTGGTGTTACCATTCTCAAATTTTTTGCAGCGTACTCCATAAAGATGGACTACTATTCAGGTTGAAAAAAATAAAAGTCAAACATGGTTAAGTTAATAAAAAAAAAACAAAAAATAAAAAAATGCAATTTTTTAATGCAATTTTTTTTTTTTTTTTTACTTTATCTTACACTCTCTTGGAAAACCGAGGTAATTACGCGCATTTCCATACCAAAACTGATTTTCTGCGATAAATATTTTATTAACTGCAAACAATTCATAAAGATACTTCTGCGTGAGTTCAAAATTTCGGGAATTTTTTTTCGAGATTTCCGAATATCATGACGAAATAAAAAAATTGGTGTCTTCTTTTTTTCGATAAAGAATGTAAAAGAAAATTATTTTTATGGAATGACCCATGTGTATAACTGCGGGTTTATGTTTTTTAATAAAATAAAATATAATAGTTTTTCATTTCCACCCCTGGTGGCGACCTCTCTTTTGTAAATTTTTTAATTTTCGCCGATGTCTTTATTTCGTACCTGGAACAAAATAAAGGTGTGGCATTATATAAAATTTAGATGTTGACATTTTTGTACTTGTATGTTTGGTTTTTGTAGGATTTTTCTTTTTAAAGTCTTTGCTATATGTATGTACGTATGCATGTATTTGTGCACAATTTGTATGGACAAGTAAATAATGTAAATGCCACTGTAAATTTCGTTAATGCCTCGTTGCTGCCCTACACCGAAAATCTGTGCCATTCAACTTAAATCCGCAGTGTTTGTGTGCAAGTCCGTCGCTTTTTTCTCTAAAGCTCATTTGAGTTGTGTCTATAGCTGCTGATTCTACACTTCCTTTAGGTACATATGCACCTACACATGCATGTATGATGCATATATGTATATCTTTTTCCTTGTTTTATCGCATTGTTTATAAGCTCCTGGAATTAAGTAAAACACTTGTTGAACTTTTTGTCAAGCAATTGTTTGGAACACTTTTCAGTTATCTGTTTAATGTTGAGCAGAAAATTTTAGTACCAGAGGTGCATACACATATACATACGTTTGTATCATTTATCAAAGCTTTTAATATTTTACTGAAAGATAGAATAAGTGTCAGCACTTCTATCAGAGTTGCAAAATATGAAAAGAAAATCTCGAACATTAAAAAGGGGAAACATTTACCGATTTGAATAGGTATATGATTTGCCTGATTCATGAAAAAATTCAAATTTTGACAGGTCATTTCTCCAAAGTAAAAAATAAATAAAATAATACGTGTCAAACTATTTTATGTTTTATGAGTTTATAGAAAATCGGAAGTGTGACTTAATTTTTTGAACGAAATTCGTCTGATTTGAAAATGAACGCCTGATGTGTATGATTATTTAGTTGGTCTGAAGTAGTCTGAAAATTAATATTTCATATACAAAAATTTTATTTTGTTAAATTTATATAGATACAGCAGTTTGGAAAGTTACTCACTTTTTGAATACTTTTACTTTTAGTCCATCGTTTTTTGAAGTTCACTGCTGCCTTCTTCCATTAACACCGCTCCTCCCAGTCGTCCCTTGACGGAATGTAGGTAGAGAAAGAGCAACCGGGAGCCATTTCGGAGGCGCAGTATTCTGTCTGTCGGTTTCCATGAACCTAATAGTATTTCATACTGCGACAATTCTGCCTGAAAGATATAAAGGCGGAATGCAGAACATCTTAACTCATGGCTTAACCATGGTTTCATAGAGCCCATGAACTGCTTGAACCTATCTGAGAGCTACAAACGGATACCCCCGATGGAGGGAAGGACTACATCGGAGAGCTCGTACTTCCTGGTAAACAAGCTGGGATCCGTCTTGCTGGGATTGACTGCGGCATCGCACAGTAGGTCGCACACTTAGTTGTCCTGATGTTGTAGTAACAGGTTAAAAATTCTGCCAACGGTTTTGCAGAATGTTGCCGAAGTGACAGTCTTTGATCAGATATAAGCCCGAGTCGTTCTGGGTACACTCGACTGCCATAGAAATAGTCAAAATTCTGAAAATTAGCAAACAATAAAGATGAATCGCCAAAAAATGATAGAATTTTTTTGAAGAAAAACGTTTTAGATATCTTACTTTGTCCTGTTTTATTAATTAGATATCCCTCTGTGCATTCTTATCATTCCCACACACCCCCACTCACACTTACTTAGGGTAATTCAATGATCGCTTTGTTTAAGTTTTAAGCTCATGCCAACGAAAGTACGAAGATAATGCGATTTTACTTAATAAACAAACTCATTAGCTATATAATATATATTTACATTTTAGAATAATTTACACATGAAATCTTTATTCTTATGAATGGAATTAAACTGAATTAAAATGTATTTGCTGATCTGGGCCTAGCCGCTAAAAGGCATAAAATTCTACTTTCAAAGAAATTAAATCATTTATTTATTAATGAAATCAATTGTATAAAATTCATGAACTCAAATAGCTGCAATAATATTAGAGCGAATTTGTATATGTATGCATACATACATACAACCAACTTACGTACTTAAGCGCTAATTAGAATTTTGTGTGTGTTTTTTTTTTGCAAACTTGTCAGTTGCACAATTTTATTGGCCATAAAAAAATGTGAATAATAACAATTAAAAGTTATTGGCTCATCATTCAGTGGCGATGGCAATATCAGCAGCAGCAGATTAGATTGTATATTTTCAGGGGGAATGACAATAAGTTGCAGGTGTATATACATACGTACATACATATGTAATTATACATAGAAAATAGTAGCTAATACTTAGCTGAATTTTCAATTAAGGCGGGTTTACATGGGGTGGCACGAATTTCGTAATAATTTTTATTCTACACTGAATTGGATGATTAATCGCAAATAATCCATTGGTGTTGCAGTTTTTAATGGAAACAGGATCAGCTCAAAAAATTTGGAATTTTGAATATGAAAGCGCTAACTAGAGAAGCAAACTATTTGCAAAAAAAAATGAAATGAAAAGAACATCAATATGGGTATTCATCGAAACGTTTAAATGCCTCGTAAATGCATAAAACTCGTAAATAAACCGGTTTTCCATACAAAATGAAGTAAGTTTACGAGATATACGCGTTTAGATGAATACGCCAAATTATGATCACATTTATTGAAGCGCATACATGTATAAAATCCTCTTTCCTTTTCTTTGCTCTTTCTCGCTCTCTTCCCCACTAAATGTCTGACATTGTATTATTGCCGCCTTATCTTTCATGCAAATATTGCCTTTGCCTTATCATTTTCCCCTCTAGTAGTTTTATGCGACTTTATTATGTTTGCACAATTTATTGACCCGACTGTCCCAATATTATTGCCATATTATTATTGCTAACTGATAACAGAACAAATCGATAATCATTAGTGTCTATCTGCTGACGCAGATACATATGTAGCTACATGTATATCTGTGTCTAATTTGCATTGAGATTAATATCTGTTGGCAATTTTGTTTTACAGCCCATTTATTGCGTTTGAATAAAAAAATATTTACACATGAAGACAGTGAAGGATTATTAACTCACAAAGACAAAAGTCTTTCGTAAGACAAATATGAATTCTGGCCACTATTTTGAAAGCTCTTTTCTGCCTTTGGTAAGACTAATTGATCTGCTAACGAGGAGGTCTTAGCAGTTTTCGGTTTGCCGTTTAGCAATAAGTTTGCTAAAAATTATATGATAAATGTACATAACTCTTTTTAAAACAATAAAAACTACATACAAATGAAAAGAAAATTAAATTATGGCAAGAAAAAATTTTATTTGAAAAAAGAAAAAATGTATAACTTAATCTTATTGTAAGTTTCAAAGAACTAAATGAAATAAAAAATATCTTTTTTTAGAACATGCAAATATAAAAATTAAAAAAAAAAAATAAGTTCCTTAAAACTAAATGAAATTGAGATAAATATATATTTTATTAATTATATATATTATATAAATTAAAGGAAAATTAAATTAAAAAAAAGAAAAAAATGTATAAAATAAGTTTATAAAAACTAAATGAAATAAAAAATTTTTTTTCTTTTAAAACAATAAAAACTAAAAATTAAATGTTTTCTAAAAACTAAATGGCATTAAAAATTCATATTTTCCGTTTTAAAATAATGAAAATTACAAGTTAAAAGAAAATTAAATTATGAAAAGAAAAGAGTTTAGTTTGAAATAAAGAAGAAAATTATTAAAATAGATATTATTCTAAAAACTAAATGAAGTTAAAAAAGGTGTTTGAAACTCATGAATATAAAAAATAAGAAATATACAATAAGTTCCTAAAAAGTAAATGAATTTGAAACACAAATTTTTCTTTTTAAAACAATAAAAGTTAAAAGTTAAAAGAAAATTAAAATATGAAAAGAAAAAATTTATAAATAGAATAAGTTCATAAAAACTAATTAAAATTGAATCAAATAATAATAATAATAGATTGGCGCTTACACATATGTTAGTGTTTGACCGAGCTTCTCCTCCGACTTGTGGCGTGCGCCTTGATGTTGTCACACAAAGCGGAGGGACCTACAGTTTTACGCCGACTCCGAACGGCGATTGTATTTTTATGAGAAGCTGTTTTTTCATGGCAGAAATACACTCGGAGGTTTGCCATTGCCTGCCGAGGGACGACCGCTGTTTAGAAAAAACCGTTTTCTATATTTTTTGGGATGTTGCTTTGACCAGGGCTTGAACCCAGGTGCGGATGTGTGAAAGCGCGCACTGCTTACCACTACACCACAGCGGCCGACTGAATTGAATCAAATATGTCTTTTTAAAAACATAAAAATTAAAATATATAAGATAATTGAATTTTGAAAAAGTAAATTTACCGTTAATTTTTATAATTTATAATTTAAAGAGAATAAAATTAAAAGAAGATTAAATAAGCTCTAAATAATTATTTAATTCTATGCAGTGAAAAAAATATTTTTTTTTAAAGCAATTAAATTTAAAAAAAATATTAAACAAAGAAAAAACAAATGTTTCTAACAATTAAATGAAAATTTTTTTTAAACGATAAAATCTGAAAGCTGAACTAAAAAATCAAACAATTAAAATAAAAGTAAGAAAATAAAATAAGTTTCTAAAAATTAATTGAAATTTAAAAGAAATATGTTTTTTTTTAAACAATGCAATATAAAAATTAAAAGAAAATTAACAAAAAAATAAGTGAATAAAAACATTTAAAAATGAAATAATATTTCTAAAAATTAAATTAAATAAAAATATTTCGCTTTTTAAAGAATATAATCTAAAAATTAATTAAAAAAAAGGAAAAATCCGCTGCCCGAGTACTCGACCTCAGACTAGAGC
>NW_016182286.1:0-5958 GCF_001687245.7 Rhagoletis zephyria | reverse complement strand
CTCGAAATTGACGAAAGGCACGACATTCTGCTAAGCGCCTGCAAAAAAAGGGCCTAAATCTATTCTAGCAAATACGTGCAATAAACCCATCCCACTGTAAGTACATAACCACATACATATCTTTATTGTGCTGCGCAGTTGCCGCCACAATGTCTAGGCGTCAGACGCGCGAGACCGCTTGCCTAAGCCCAATAACTTCACGTCATTCTCGCCCACGTCCTGCCTGCTTTAACGGGTTTGTGTCAAAAGCGCAAGGCTTAAACGCAAATATTTTGACAGCCTACTACACAAACAAAGGAAGGTAGAAAGTGTTAGATACGTACTCCTCCAAAAATAACAAAAAAAAGGTGTAATACTACTAAGTTAGAAATAGCAAATGCGAAAAACTCACAAACATTTTGCATTTTCATAACTCTGTTTTACCCCTTTTTCTGTGCGCTTTTCGAGTTTTGACAAAACCCAAATGTCAAACATCATAAGCTGGCATTAACGTTGATGACTGACAGAAATGGCATTCGTGCAAATAGACGATGACAGCAGCCAAACAGAAAGCAAAAGCAAACAATAAAAAAAGCATAACAAGCATAAAAAGGGCTGATGGAGCATCAGGCAGTGGATTGACTGCTTTGGCGCCTTATTAAAGGGTCAAAGATTTTAACGGAGCGTTCCAAAACAAACGGTTATATATACTTAAATTTCTTTGGGCCGAATTCACAGTACATAGTTAACCACTTTCTAGGGTTCAACTATAGATTCACAGTTTTTATTTATTTATTTCATTTTAAATCTACACTGCAAAGTACCTTACAGACTAAAGAAAAATTAACAATAAATGGTTATTGAATAATTGCATTTAATATGCTCACAAAGGCAGATTTAGATTGAGAAAGGTCAATTAACTTAGAAGAAAATATTTAGTTAACAAAAGTTTAAACCCTGCCTGGGTTGTTCAACTTCAATTTTTAATGGAATGAAATTCACAACTGTATAGAAATATTCAAGTTTTTCGAAGTTGGATATGTAAATTAAGGCGACATGAATTTCCAATGAAGAGTGTTTAATGTTAATAATGCCACGGATATATAAATAAGTAAGTAAATTTTACCATTTCTTGAAATTTTGATGAAGAGATTGTTTTTCTGGAATACCGCAGGGACACCCTGTGTTTAATGTCATTCCAAAGTTTTTAATCCTGTAGTTCTCTACTATCTATGTGAAAATAAAAACGCCAAATGAACATTTTATTTCAAGGAATGTATTTTTGACATTCGTTTCCGTTAAGAGCTTCCGCATGGCTACGCTCTTTTTAACCGACTTCCAAAAAAGGGGGAAGTTATCAGTTCGTCGGAATATTTTTTTTTTTTTCTGTATGTTACCGCATAACTTTGGACCACGTCAACCGATTTCGATAATTCTTTTTGCATCGGAAAGGTAGTATCTCAGAGGTGGTCCCATACTAATCTGGTTAAGATCTGATCAGTGGATCATGATATATATATATATATATATATATATATGTATATATATATATTTTTTATATGAGAGTTGAAGTCGGTTTTTTTTTTGTGCTAAAAATTACTTGTTAATATTCTTAGTATAAAATTTGTCGACTTTAGTGGCTTCCTGGCGGCATATAATTCATTTTATCGAGAAATTTGTATTAATTTCTTTTTAGTGGATAAATTATCTTTCCAAAAATACTAAACACGTTCACATTGCAGACAAGGAATTTTCCGATTTTTGCCCACTTAGGCGGCACTGTGTGCGTGGGCGGGTGGAAAGGACTAGTTTCCACGCCGCGCCCTCGCTTCTCTATATTTAAGTAATTATAATCCAGTAGGCTATGTTCGGTCGGAAAGGACAAGTTTTCGAGCCGCACTAACACTGGTGTTGGGTGGTCGGTCTGAAAGTACGTGTTCCAGAGCCGACATTGATATATTGCGGATATCCACATATATTATGTTGCTCATCATTTGGTATTATCAGAGAAATCCTTTCTTTTTAGTCTTGCATATCTGGGGCTAAGAAGATCTCTCGCTAGCCGATTTGGGTGGTTCATTAACCGTACTGAGTAGCTGGTGCTTAGCCCTCTTTTTTTTTCTTTTTTGTGGATATTAGTATTTTTTTATGTACCGCATATGGCGCGTAAAAATTTTCGACTGCAGTCTTTGAAGTCTGTTGAAAATGGAATTGTACGCTGTGTGTGTCCAGATTATTATACATTTTTGGATAATGGGCGCGGCGCCGCCCAATTATGACCACAAACTCCGTACATTTAATAACCTTGGTACGGAAAAGAAATTCGTGAAAAATTATTAAAATCGGACTAAAAACTACACCCGCTTCCCGTTTAACGGTAAGTTTCAGAAATAGTAAAACTCCAATATTTCAATAACTGAGGGCGCTAATTTACATCAAGTTAATAGTTACAACAATCTCTTAACAATTAATAAGACTGCTATCGACTTTTAGGAATTGGGCGTGGCTCCGACCACTATATGACTACAAAAGAGTATCTTGGTAATAACTTTATCGATTTCTACCAAACTTGGTTCAATTATGTATATCATCAAGCCTAACTCGTCATATTATCGAACACATGTGAAATCGGGAAAAACAGCCCTGATTATCATGCCAAGGTGGTTTAGAGAAAGTTGAAACGACGATTTTTGATACCTGCGCCGGGTACATATATAAAGTTTGATTTCGCCCGTTCTTTACTTGTTATAACTACAGACTAACGAAGGACGAATTGTGTGTGGCTAATCTCCTTTTCTAATTATATATTAGGGAGTTAAGCTCGAAAACGAGGATAATCTATTTATTTATATGTAAATCTTGTATGATCGTTAGCTTAATTCTTGGTCCTTAATATTTTGAATCTGAAGTGAGACCTCACTTTATAATGGAAACTAAATAACAGAGACAGGAAATACCCTTCTACGCCATTGGCTTAAACAAAACCTCGAAAATCTTGAAAGTAGCAAAGCTTAACAAACCGCCAAAATATGTATAGAAATTGATGGTCTCGAAATATCCAGCTCCTCGAGTTTGAAGAAGATTCGTGCAAAGGAATTTTCTTCTTCAGTACAAGCAAACTCTTTATGATGTCGTACAATTTGATGACGCACCATTTTTGCATGAACAAATAGGTACGTATACAAGTATGTATTGTAGGTAAGTACATACATAGGTATGTATATTTTGTATTCCCTCCTCATGCAAGAGCATATCTTCTCGGGGTTACCTTTTTTACCATCGACGTTGTTAGTGTTGTGACAACGTACGTCAAATGTGTCGGTCCGGCATCNGCGTTTTTGTGAAGCTCTAAAAATTACAACTACAACATTTGAACATAGCCCCCATACCTTAAGGTAAGACGTATTCTACGTCAAAAACTAAATAAATTGGCATTTACGTTAAATAGCTGCAAGCACAGAATACCCTCGCTCTCTGATAACTATGTTACTGTACTGACCTTTTGCTATTTGGTCTTCAAAGCGAATATGTGTTTGTAGTTGTTTGTTTGTTTGCCAATTTGTTTGCAAATGAGCTCTCATTTATTGAGTATACTTTCAAATATGTACATACATATACACATGTTTATTTACAAGCGCATAGGCAATTTTACGTTTAACACCCTTCAAAAGTGAAATGCATGCATGTCAGTATTTTATGCCTGACAGGATTTAATGCTGTTGGCTTCGTGTCAAGGCAAGCGAAATGCTTACAAATGCGTTTAAACTTATGCAAACTCAAACTACATTATACATGAACATGGTTTCATATAAATAAGCAAAGGTATCCACGAACATAGGCTGACTTCCGAAACGTACCAATACAATGTTTGGAAACTGGTATACTGCGGCATTCAAACTGTTCGTATATGCAGAGTTGCCACACATTACAACCACATCGAGCCCTAACCGTCAAAAAGTCGTAAGCGACATTTTTTTCCAATTTTATTTTTTTTGATGCAGAAATGTTCCTAGAGTATCTAAATGCATTTCTGCATCAAAAACAAAATGTTGACAAAAATGTCGCTTACGTCTTTTTGGCGGTTAGGGCTCTATATGCATTGCATATTTTAAATATTCAATATAGCAATGAACAATTTTTATGAATTTTCCATTTCAAAAATAAATAGCAAACGAAGCATCAACATTGTTCCTGATGCACTGATTGCTCTAGCGATGCGTTTCGATAACTTTTCGGATGCGTTTTGGAACAGTAAATATTGTCAATATTTTGTAGTTCGACGTTATGAAACCTTATACTTTTTACGTATGCAAAGCAATTGACGTTTTGGAAGTCAGCCATACTTGCATTTATAGCCGTGCAATGAAGAAAGGTTCGAAATCAAATCAGCTTTAAAATCATACGAAAACAAATACATTAAATATGTGATCGTTCACTGCTTGGGACAAATGTATGTATATGTAAAAAAAAAGAATTTAATGCAGATCAAATTGGACTGTTAATAGGAATGACGAATACCTTCCGTACAAAATCTTAGACACTTTTTGATGTCGGTTTTCTTTGAATTGCTTTCGCCAGAGCAGTTAGAGAGCTTGCTGATTCATTGAAAAATACACATTAAAAAGGGCCAGAATTTTGAAGAAATAATTCCGTGGAAAATCAGGGAAAAGCAGCCAAATGGTAAGAAAATCCAATTCTACAAAGAAACATTTCCTAATTGGATCTTTAAAAATAACAGTCTTTTCTCCTAGGTTTTGGGTTGCGAGATCTAACAATAACTTAAATTTACAGAATTTAGTTCCTTCATCCCATTTGGGACACTGAACAATACGTCTTTATTCACATATAGATCAAGTATGATATTTTGAAAAGTAAATCATTAAAATCGGTCCAGTAATGTTAGAGGAGATCCTGAACATAGAATATGCAATTATTTACTAATACTTATACAAAAAAATAATAATTCGCATTTACATATTATTCTTCGTGTTTGACCGACCATCTCCTGCATTTGTGCAATATGTCTTGATGTTGTAACACAAATGGAGGGATCGAAAAACTACGCTAATTTGAGTTCCGAGTCACACGACTGGCACCCTGCCCTGCCAGATGTACGGATTTTTCCGTGCGATACGGATTTTCAGGGGTGTTTTTTTCATATAATAAAAATTTTCCTGTTTTACACATATCTCAAATGTTTCTTGAAGCTCCAGAACCCCAATTTTTTTTTTTTATCCAAAAATTCGTTATTTTCGTACTTGAGGGACTTATATTAAAAGCTCGACTATTTTTCACCCCATTTTAAAAATCAAACATGAGCAGAGGATTTACAGGTCTTTAAAATTATGTATAACAATCTATTGGTAGGCTTCGAATGTTGCGAGTTTTTGTCGCGTAAAATTAAAAAAAAAACTCTAATTTTCCTTAATTTTCAACTTTAACCATCGCTTCAAACATTAAAGTGTTACTTGGTAGCGTCGACAACCTGAATGAAAAGTTTTGTTAAGAACACACTGCTTGTTAAAAAGTTCTAGTCAGAAAAATTATAAAGTTGTCTGTGAAGCAATAAACAAGTAGGACTAGTGGTAATTGGGGTATTCACAACAGCGGGTCGAAATACATCTCGGTAGATGGGTCTGGTTAAAAGTACACACCGCATAGATATGTATTAAAGTTTTCTCTGAATCATTAAGAGCACCCAACAGAATGTTATTCCAGAATACCAAAAGTCTAAAAAATAACTTAAAATAAATTAGGAAAACTTACTTAGTATAAATATTTTTCACAAGCACAACGAGTTCTTATCCTCATTAAACGTGTGCGCTATGCATCATAAGTACGGCGACCATTCGTCCTGTATTATACGGGACAGTCCTCTTTTTTGAGCTATTGTCCTGGTAATTTATTTATTTTATACGGGACGCGAAACGTTCTGTATTTCTTTCAATGTCCTGTATTTGTCCCGTATTCGGTATTTCG
>NW_016182285.1:0-5959 GCF_001687245.7 Rhagoletis zephyria | reverse complement strand
TTATAGCATACTACGCGGCGCAACTGGTGACAATTGGTGCAAATAAAAGCATAAATATAATTTGAAAATATTATGCCGAATTTCCACTAGACATTAAAGTTAGTGACTATTTTTTTAAAGTAATGATGCGAATATTTTTTAATGCCCCACTTTGTCATTACAATTTTGGCCATTTAATGTCTAGTGGAAATCCAGCATTATTAATATTTATAGGGTTGCCTGTCGACTTTATTCGCACTGCATCCTTTTGTCGGTTTGGGGCCGAGGTAAAACAATTTCGAAAATTGCTTCTGCTTCTTGATAGATCAGAGGAACGGCGACATCCAGAGCTGCTCCAGGGATGAAAATAAGACAGACAAGGATCGGCACAGTAACAATGACAACTTAAAGAGGTTCGTAGCTGCGGAACGGAGAGTAATAACACGTCCGCATTACCCGTATATGATCCAACGGGCAGCTAAGGTGTGAACCTATAAGCAAGGCTGCAGCGTTTAAGGAATCATGAGTGGAGTTTACGATAGCAGGCTCACAAATTTCCTTTTATCTTCCAGGAGGTAATATGCTCGGCTATGTTCTATTGAAATTTCTTAAAAATAAATACATAAACAGGTAATTTTTAAGCAAAAACCAAAACCGACTTCAATTAAAAAAAAATTAAGAGTACCGTTAATTTCTTCATGATCCATTATAGGATCTGAACCAACCACCTTGGAGGTGCCACCTTTAGTTTAAAAATAGAATTATAGAAATCAGGTAACATAGTCCAAAGTTATGCGGTAACGAACATAAAACAAAAACAAATAAAGCGACGATTTGATAACCTCCTCCTTTTTTTGAAGTCGGTTAATAAACATGAGTGGCAAACAATATCACTTTGAAATGGGATGCTATTGATCCGATGGAGTACATATGAACCACTTTCTTATTAATGTATGCTATTTATTTACTAACTAAAACACTTTGGACATTTACTTAAATTAAGATTCCAGGATATGACCAAAAAAGTTGCATATACATATGTATGTGCTTACATAAATATCTAGCTTACCTTTCACACCAGTTTAAACATTCCAGGGCCGCTAGACGCCAAATGACTTTTACATACATACATATCGTCGTTTAAAGTACAGAACGACGTATACACGTATCGTACATATGCGCGGTTACCAAAATTGTACAGGAGAGAGTAAAACCTGTCTCAATTATTTCAAAGCGGTTCTCTCTTTTATAATTATTTCTACCCCTTATGTCTAAATATCGATAGTTTGGTATGAATGAATAAGGCTTGATGTCAGGAGCTTGCGGTGAGCAAATCTCATTTTTGGCATAAATGCCAGTTACGAGGTTTTGCAGAACCACGATATTGTATTTTAAACGCCGATATATGGTTAGGTTCCCTGTAGGGAAACGAACTAGGGCGGAACTGGTTCGGTTCTAGTGCGTTTGGAACCATGACTAGTACGCGTTAATTCTCTTTTGCATGCTAGCGACTGGCGAATTTAACATTGCGATGTCCTAGGAAGTGTCAATTGTCCCCCGTTGCATCCCTTTGGCGCTAGTTCCGAACCAGTTCTAAATTCGACAGATAAGATCTAGTTCGTTTTGCATCCCTTTTTCTATAGTTCCAAACCAGTTCCTAATTCCCTTTTATATTAAATACGATCGGTTGAAAGAAGGACAATACCATCACAAATGTTTAAACGCATTTATTAAAAATGTATAAACCACATTAGTTGTAGTAGTAGTATTAAACTTAAGTAGTAAGTAAAAAACAAAAGTGCGTCCTGCTTAAAAGTAAAAATATTAGTTGACTTTGTCTTACTTGTCTAAATTTAAGCATATTGATTTCTAAGTAAATAAGTTATACAGTCAGTCAATAAAGTTTAGGTACAGCGAAGTTTTTACAATACCGGCAACTATTGTTTAAATATTTTATTTTTCCCGAATTTTTATAAAAATATGGTTATTATTAAATTAAAGAAAACTCCGCAAATTTCCATCCAAATATTGCAATTTACACTCTTTAGAAAAAAGCTAAGTACGGAGTTTTTTAGCCCATTCAATTTTAGTATAACAAAGTGCAAGTTTGAGGCAGCTAGGACTTACCATTGATATTTAGCAATTTTTTTTTTTGTTTTTTGGTAAGTCCTAGCTTCCTCATACTTGCACTTCATTATACTAAAATTGAATGGGCTAAAAAACTGCAAAATCAACTTTTTCTAGAGAGCGCAAATAGAAAGTGAATTATTTTAATGAAATTTTACAGAATTTTCTTAAATTTTGCACAAGGTTTGGAACTCTGATTTTTGGGGATTTTATAAAAAATTACCGAAAACTAAAATATTTAAAAAATAGTTGCCCGTATTGTAAAAAATTCGTTGTACCTAAACTTTATTGACTGACTGTATTAAGGTAGCTGTGCTGGATTGCATAAAACAAAAATTAATTTGTCTTTTCTTAAAAAAAGGTAGCTCTGGTGGCTTGCATTTTAAAATAAATTTAGAGAGAAATTAATTTTGACACTTTTTTTTAAATGCCTCTTTTTCTGCAACCGCATTGCCTTTCTCAATTGTCCTTCATGATCTTGGCCTTTGTTTATGGAATCACTAAGTATAATGATTATTAAGCAACTCAAAAACTATACCAGCGTGATAACCGACGTATCCTTTTGAGAGGTAGCCGCACCCTTATAAGAGGAATAAGACCCAAACTTTTCAGGTCAAAATTTCAGTAGGTTGCGTCTGTATGGCCTTTTCAATTTATAATTTATCATTATTTTTAAGTGGATAAATAAAACTTAAATTTAATGATAATCTCTGCGCGAAAAAAATAAAGATCATAAAATAATCATTATTTGTAAAGCCAAAAATAAAAATCAAATAATAATTATTTCCGTTTGAGCGAAAAAATAAAACTCAATAATAATTCATAAAATAATGATTAAATGCTGATTTAAATTATTTTACTCAATATGATTACCTTCCCTGCTTTTAAAATTTTAAATAAAATAGGTTACTGAAAGTACCACATTTCACTGCTTTTGGACTGGTGCGGGACTAGTTACTATCGGACTTTTTCGTTTTTGGCGAAAAAGAACTAGTACTGAACCAGAAATTTGGTTCACTACTTCGTGTTTTCCCAGGGTTAGGTGAGCGTGTGTGGAATATTCCATACTTTCACTCGGAGACAGAATTGTCCATTATGTATGCCTCTTTTAGTGGGTGTCTTTAAGAGAAAGAGTATAGGTTTAAGTCAGTATTATACTGAATGATTTACTATCCCTGATGAAGCCGAGGAGCGTGAACCCAAGTGCTCGAGTCGCTTCGTCTGTAGATCTGGACATCGACACAGATAGTGGTCAATTGACTCTTCCTCTTGAGGATGATGACAACCTCTGCGGAGAGTACTTGTTGGTATTTGCCACCATTGAAGCATTAGTGCTATACCACAGTGTCCGGTGAGGACGCCCTGTCAGTATGTCCCCTGTATTTTTCTAACTAAGCCGCCACCATAATAATCTTGTGGTCTTACGGTCTGTTATTCGTCACGGCCGCGGTGTATTCATTACTTCCTAACGTGATCACTAAACGGTGGTAGTACGGAGCTATGCGCTTCTTTTGTTGGCATACCTGAAACGCATCTGGCCATCTCATCAGCCGACTCATTTCATTCAATATTACTATGTCCGGGAACCCAATATAGAGTGACGCTCATACAGCTCAGTGACGCCAGCGTGGTGCGACATTTCCATACAAGTCTCGATAAGGACGATATATACTTATTGGCAAAAATTATGTCGATGACCACATTCACATATGTACAGACTCACATGCATATGTGTTTACCAGCGTATATATAAGCCTACAAATGTTTACATACATATGTATATTAGACTGCATCACTCTCCATACAAAAAAAAAATCGATACTGTGTTTCCATTGAAATTATAAATTCTGTTATATTTTAAGACCTGCACCGAAATATTTCGGGGATTTAAAACAAAAAAAAATCTTCATGAAACTATTTGTGTTTATAAAAAAACTAAATTTTTGGAGGAAATTTCAAATCGGTTCAACTCACGTAAATTTAAATATTTTTCCGAAATATTTTGGTGGACGTCTGCAAATATAATAAATTTTGTAATCCCGGCGGAAAAACCACAACTATTTTTTAGTGGTCCAGTCTAATGTATATATATTGTATGATTTGACATTCAAGTCCAAGGCATCTGCTATAATTTGCCTTTTTCTTCCTTTAAAACGGCGACATTAACTGTTATTGTTGCAATGATCTTCACCTTATCGTACTTGACCGCACACTCATTGTAGTGTCCACACGTATGCATACAAACATATGTGCATGTTCCATAAGTGCAAACCTATATATTTCTATACACACATAGTGAATGCGTGCCTATATAACTTTACATAATATAAAAATGTGCATACATACATATTGTTAAAAAAATTATACAGGACTCCAACTAATCCATGTGAAAGAATGTAACCGGTATGTTCATAGTAAAAATTAATTTTGGTACAGTAGACACACGTAACATTAGCGATTCATTAAAAACCGAAGCTGTTGCGAAAACTGACATTTTGCCATTAGTAAGGCAAATCTACATAGGCTTTGTGAGCAAAAGAAATTGGAAGTAGGGTGTTCGATTATTCATTGCGATTTGAAAAACCACCCCTTCCCGATATTGAAATTAAGAAAAAACTGGATAAACCGGTTTTCTTTTACATAGTTTTCATAAAGTGAAAATGCTTATTGTGGTACGAAGTCATGACCAAAAATTGCAATAAAGCTTGCAATTATTTAGAAGAGACCAAACCAAAAAAGTTCAAATTTTTTTAGATCAAAAGTAAAACAAATAAAAATCAGCAAAAAGCTCTTTTCGCCTTATTTTAACTTTTGTTAATACTTTATTGCAATTTTTCTCACTTTTTCCAGATTGAGTAGTAGGGTTCAGCAACATCAAAATAAAGGAGTGTACTTCTGCCATAAAGAAGTGGAGTAAAAGTGAAAACCTCTCCATTTGTGTCACAACATCAAGAAGCAGAACGCGAATTTAAGGAGAAGCTGTGTCAAACACATAGAAAACATTTAAGCGGCAAACATTCATTTATTGGAATCAATTATGATATATATACTATTCATCCCCGAATAATCTACGATATATGCTTAAAACTATATAGGGGTTTCCCTTAAACTGGAAAACCTTAAAAACAAAAAAAAAAAAGGTTTGTTCGATAAAAAATCCGGCTTATTCGGTATTCGAAAAATCAAGATTAAAAAAAACCGCCTATAGATATGTTAAAAACCGGTAGAAACCGGTTTGGAAAAACCGAGTCATTCACCCTAATTTGGAGCCATTGGCCAAAGTTAAGTCTGTTTATTAAGGGGTTTCCAATTTCAAAGTGGTCGAATGGGCGGTATCGGGAAAGAATTTAAAAATTTATTATTAGCCGTCAAGATGTTATTGTAGATACATATCAATTTTGAATGAATAAGCTTCAGTAGTTATTAAAATATCGCAGCTTATGTATTTCTGCGGGATACCGTTATATGGGAGGTAGGCGTGGTTATTGTCCGATTTTGCCAATTTTCAATATCAAGTGTCATTGGCTCAAAAGAAATGCACCTATCAAGTTTCGTTAAGATATCTCGTTTTGCACAGACGGACGGACGGACAGATAGACATGACATGGCTTATTCCATTTCAATGTGCACAAGTGCGCTTGTTTATAAAAGTACTGGTTTCCTTATTTTCGTCATTCTTCAGTTATAGGGTGGTGGCAGAAAAATATTTACCACCCTAATGAACATAAATATTTGTATGTGCAGTATATGTATGTACATACATACATGCATACAACCTACATACATAGATGTTTGAAAGCGAGCGTACATGCGACATGTTTAGAGTAAATATTTTAGAAAGCAGAAGAGCTAA
>NW_016182284.1:0-5959 GCF_001687245.7 Rhagoletis zephyria | reverse complement strand
AACAACTTTTCGTAGAAATGGTATAGAATTCTTGAAAATCAAAATTTTTTTATCCGAAAATTCTGGTTGTCTTCAGGAGATTTCCAATAACAATACCCAATTATTTGTTTAACCATTTTTTTAATAATAAAGGTTTTCATCTATCCCTCTATATAAAATGTAGTTACTATGAAAAATGGTTAAAGAAATAATTGAATATTATTACTGGGAACCTCTTGAAGAGAAGCAGAGTCTTCCGATAGAAAAATACTGATTTTCAAGAATTTTGTACCATTTCTACGAAAAGTGTTTTTTTTTATAAAATACATACCTGGAAAACCTTCACCACTTTGAGCGACGTCAAAATATGTTTGTCTTTTTTTGGTATAGCACAGTCTTAGGGGGAAATCTTAGGAACAATCATAAAAATTCCGACTTTACTTTTTCATATGCATTTTTGGACCACCCTAATGAACATACACGTACATTTGTAGAAGCAATCGTCTATACATACGAACATTTACAATCATGGTGAACATTTCCATGTAGTGANACAATCATAAAAATTCCGACTTTACTTTTTCATATGCATTTTTGGACCACAAGGAAAGCAATCGTCTATACATACGAACATTTACAATCATGGTGAACATTTCCATGTAGTGGGAAGTTAACTGTGAACTATTATTTAAGGATGGAAGTCATACTAGTTTGGTTTGAACTAGAGATGGGCGCTTGAGTGATTTTGGCTCACGTTCACGCACGCTCACGTTCATGGTTTTGTAAGTCACGCACACTCATGATCTGTTATATTATTTTCAATCACGTTGACGCGCGCTCACGATCCCTTTATTTTTAATCACGGAAGCTTTCTCACGGACATGTTTTTCAAATTGAAATTTTATTTATATAAATAAGTTTTTATCACACATGTGTTGTTACAAAAGCTTAGTCAAACGCCTAGAAAAAGAAATATAGGTACTTGTATTTTTTATGTTTTTTAATTTTAATTATTTGTTTATAAAGATGTAATGTATTCTTTAAAAAAATTATATAAATCCAAGTTTCAATTCACTTGCAACATTTAAAAAAAATCAATCAAATGATTTTTTTAAATATTTATTGTATGCCGGTTTGTAGCCCATTCAATTTAAGTGTAAAAAAGTGCAAGTTGAAAGCAGTTCCGACTTACCATTGATATTAGGGAGTTTTTTTGTTGGAGGTGTTGCTCATTTTCTCCATAGAAAAAAAAAACATCGTCGAACATACTTTGTATGGAAGAACATGACTGACATCGTCAACAAAAAAAAAAATTCAAAAACCAGCACTTTATTATACGAAAATTTGGCTACAAACCTGCATACTCAAAATATTCCTAAAAAATATAATTAAATNTGCCGGTTTGTAGCCCATTCAATTTAAGTGTAAAAAAGTGCAAGTTGAAAGCAGTTCCGACTTACCATTGATATTAGGGAGTTTTTTTGTTGGAGGTGTTGCTCATTTTCTCCATAGAAAAAAAAAACATCGTCGAACATACTTTGTATGGAAGAACATGACTGACATCGTCAACAAAAAAAAAAATTCAAAAACCAGCACTTTATTATACGAAAATTTGGTGGGCTACAAACCTGCATACTCAAAATATTCCTAAAAAATATAATTAAATAGGTCGAAATTTTCGCCGTCGAGGATTTCACCGAGCATTCGTGTATGTACATATGTATTTCTTCTAGAATTCTGCCTGACGGAGAAAAAAGTCTTTCACTAGTGGCTGAGCAAGCTGTTATGTTATGTTATGTTTTATGTTGCCTCGAAAGGCTTCTAAGAAGTGGCAAATCTTAAGCTTTCTCCCAAAAGCATCGTCACGACTTTGGTTTCCTGTATTTATTAAATAAATCTGTATTTACGCATTAACATCTTAATTTTTAGTTAAAAATGCACACATGTATGTGAAAATTACGTGACTGACAGGAAATCTATGTAACTCACGCGCGCTCACGTCAGCAATCATTTCAGTCATGCACTATCACGGATTACGTGATTTTTCTCTCAAAACTGCTGACGATCACGCGTGAAAAAGCGTGACGCAATGTGTCAAGTAGAAAATCACGAGTTTCGCCCATCTCTAATTTGAATTATAATTATACGNGTGGCTGAGCAAGCTGTTATGTTATGTTATGTTTTATGTTGCCTCGAAAGGCTTCTAAGAAGTGGCAAATCTTAAGCTTTCTCCCAAAAGCATCGTCACGACTTTGGTTTCCTGTATTTATTAAATAAATCTGGGCTCGAATCGTAACATACGTTATCGTATTAGTCGTCACGTAAAAACACATTTTTCGCATTATGACATACGTGAACGTACTTTTTGTCCCATTCAGCTTATACTGCCTGACGTATCACGTAATTTTCTTTCGTATCGTTTTCGATCCGTGAACGGATGTTACGATTCGAGCCCTGTATTTACGCATTAACATCTTAATTTTTAGTTAAAAATGCACACATGTATGTGAAAATTACGTGACTGACAGGAAATCTATGTAACTCACGCGTGCTCACGTCAGCAATCATTTCAGTCATGCACTATCACGGATTACGTGATTTTTCTCTCAAAACTGCTCACGATCACGCGTGAAAAAGCGTGACGCAATGTGTCAAGTAGAAAATCACGAGTTTCGCCCATCTCTAATTTGAATTATAATTATACCAGTTCCTCGTAGAAAAAAGTAAACTAGTTCGTAGAACTTCTAGTCATACCAGTTCCCATGCTCTAATTATACCAGTTTTCCACAATGAAAGGCCAAACTAGTCAGTAAAAATACCTGCTCATTTACAAGTTTATGTCGATGATTACGAAAACCTTGTGCGATCTTTGAATTGCCAAAACCAAAATTAAAATGCAGTTAATTGCTTTCCTCACAAATAGGCTTGTATAAGGAGTCTGTTATGTTTTGGCTTTGTCATACTCAACTGCGTTCATTGAGCATTGGTTCAGCATACTTCGGCGTGTCAAAACTTGGCTACGATCAACAATGCAAGAATACTGCTTGAATGGCTTGTGCATGCTCAGCGTTCATCGCAAACTGGTTGAGCAAATGGGAGATGAACTTACAGAGAACGTTTTAAAGAGATTTTCTGAGGATACCAGAAAACTTATACTTGCTTAAAGGCCAGTAGGCAGCTCTCAAGAAAAGCAAAAGCTCCATATAAAATGACGTACAATGTGTAAAATGTTCTTGAGGCAGTACGCAGTTCTTAAGAAATTTGCTACGCTTTCTACTACGGGTTTCTAAAGTTTTTTGTGAAAAAAGATCGCAAGGCAACCCATGCTTGCAACAGATATATAAGCCCGTTCCATTATTTCTTGAGGAAAGAGTTAGGCAACAGGCTGGTGAAGTATCAGTTGTCAAAATTCCTTGGACACACACAAGAAATAATGGTAATTTTTTTCTTGACCGTTTTCTTGAGAGCTGCGTACCAGCTTACACTTAAAAATTTCTATTTATATACACGAAAAAAGCATAAAATTTAATTACAATTTTTTTCCCCCCATACACTGTGGGAAAAAAATTGTTGGCTTAAAAAAAAACGTGCTAAATTTAAAAAAAATATGCATATGACCGAGTACCAACCCAACTCATTTTATATTTGAGTATGTACGTTATCAAATATGCCGTTGTGAAGTAATTCTAAGGCGTATGCGTATTTGCTTTTAGAATGGCCCACTGACATGAGACATCAGATCCATAGTATATTTTACGAATGCGTTCGTAACATTTACTAAAGAATTTCGTATTATTTCTTTGTTTTTTTTTACGAAATTCTCGTAAAATGCACAAAAACAATTTTTATATTTAACGAAATTATTTTCTAAAACCTGCGGTTGTTGCTTTCATTTGCCACACTGTAAAAAACAGTTACAATAAATCACTCTATCTTTATCGTAAATTTTAAGCGTTTTTGTTCACCAAAATGTTTTGCAAAGATGCTTAACATTAATGATCAAAAGNATGCGTATTTGCTTTTAGAATGGCCCACTGACATGAGACATCAGATCCATTTACTAAAGAATTTCGTATTATTTCTTTGTTTTTTTTTACGAAATTCTCGTAAAATGCACAAAAATAATTTTTATATTTAACGAAATTATTTTCTAAAACCTGCGGTTGTTGCTTTCATTCGCCACACTGTAAAAAACAGTTACAATAAAACACTCTATCTTTATCGTAAATTTTAAGCGTTTTTGTTCACCAAAATGTTTTGCAAAAATGCTTAACATTAATGATCAAAATNTAAAAAACAGTTACAATAAATCACTCTATCTTTATCGTAAATTTTAAGCGTTTTTGTTCACCAAAATGTTTTGCAAAGATGCTTAACATTAATGATCAAAAGATAATGAAAGTGTTGTGTTATCATTTGAGCCATGGTTTTTATAGTCTGTAAGTATGCGTATACTTTCTATCGGTAATTAAAATTAAATATTTTCAAACTTGTTTAAAATATATAAAAAAAAACTTGTATAGGACAACTAAATCTTAATTGAAAAATACGGGTATTGCCAGACAAATCCGTTATTCATTCGCCCATAGTTTTATGGTGAATTTGTGTTACCAAATAAAAACACTCTTGATTCTCTTTTACACTGGAGTAAAATTCATAGTTTAAAATTAAAAAAAAAATATTCATTATTTTTAATTTGTATTCCGATTGGAGGCCGCTGTGGTGTAGTGGTTAGCAGTGCGCGCTACCATTCCGCTTGACCTGGGTTCGAGTCCAGTTTCCGGCCAACATAAAAAAACCAAACACTATTAGGTTATCAAGGACCTCATTTCTGATTCCGAATAAGACGCCGAAATCAGGCTCAATCTAAAAAAAGAGTTTATTTTAATGAAAGAAAATAAATAAGAATGAGCTTTAGTCTCACCAAACCAAAATCATCAGGCAATTTGTATTGCGGTCAAACATCAAATTTTGTTTTGANTAAGAATGAGCTTTAGTCTCACCAAACCAAAATCATCAGGCAATTTGTATGCGGTCAAACATCAAATTTTGTTTTGGATTATTTATTCTCGGTGTCTCGAATGCTGTTCATACGTGTTGCAGCGCACGCGCAACAGTGTTTGATTTTTTTCTGATAAGCCATTGCATGGAGATCATGTGTCACCGCTCTTTTTGCAACAATAAAACAACCAAAATCACTCAATCACCTTTGCCAGCTAGAAATCACAGGTAGCAATGTTTACGATTCATCGATAGCTCCACGTATGATTATAAAAATAAAACCACATATTAATATTTAGTTTTTTATTGTATTTTTTTATCCAGCAAATTCCTGTATAAAACGTTTAAATTTATATTATACGTCTCTCAGCAGCCAACAGGTAATTTCGCAATGACACGCGGTACATAAAAATATGATGAAATATTAAGCTGCCGGCAATTTAGTATATTGCACGAAAATATTCGTATTGGTACGAATTAAAAAAAAAAAATAAACATATTTCTGCATTAGTACTATGCACGAAAGTATTTAATAAATAAAACGAATACAGATTTGTAGATTTCGAATATATTTTTAAACCCCACGTAAATATTAAAAATGCCTTCGTACAATATACAAAATTATTGGTACATAGATTTTTTCGGAATTTTACGCACGTGTTTTGTAAAATAAACCAAAGTTTTCATAAACTGTACTGAAAAAATGTATTACGAAACTTCTTTTCGTTATATTTACGAATGGTTCGTAAAATCTTATTTCGTTGTGAGAAATGTGTTTGTATTATGAACGAAAGTTTCGTACGTTGTACAAAAACCAAGACTAAGAAAGTTTTTCGTAGCATTTTTACGAAATTTTATTTTCAGTGCATTTACGCTTGTGACGCAAGGCGACCTGCCAAGTCAAATGCCATGGCATAATTAAAACGAAACAAAAAGTTTTTCTTTTGTCTTGATATTGCTTGTCATTGACACTCACACG
>NW_016182282.1:0-5959 GCF_001687245.7 Rhagoletis zephyria | reverse complement strand
GAAGATGAAGATGAAGATGAAGATGAAGATGAAGATAAAGATAAACATAGGAAAGTATACAAACGGAACGGTTGTGCAATTTTTTGCTCGCGTTAATTTCTTGAAAAAAAAAATTTTAAACGTTAAACGCAAACAAAAACCACAAAAAGTCGTCATAATCGCCTGGGCGAGTACATAAGAAGCACTGAAGGTTGAAACGTTGGGAATTCCAGCGGTTGGTCTGTTTTGGCAAATCCAGGCTTGCTTTGATGTGGCTGCAGCCGCTGCGCTGTTGGGCGTCACATAAACAAACGCTGGTACACCGAACAAAACAAAGTGAAGCGAGTTGGACTGATTTTGCAGAGAGCATAGACAGCGTGGAGAGCTGCTACCTACCTGTTAGTAACGAAAACAACCTGACAGTCAGTGTGCAAACCTCTACCACATATGTGGTAGATCTACCACATATTTTTTATTATTTGGGTGTCTACCACATCTACCACACAAGGCTTAAAATCTACTACATATTTGGCCAGAACATTTGTTCACAATTTTCACATAACTCTAAAATTTCAACTCAATTCTTATACGAATAATATAAAAATGTACACCATAAATTTTGCTTTAATGTTTTCTGTGCCTTAACTTTTTAATGTTTCAAAAATCTGCACATTTATAATTTGGTCGATTTTTTTGCATAAATCAATCTGTAGGATTTTTCTCAAATTAACGAAATATTTTTTTCTTCTCTAATTAGAAAACGAATGTTCTACTTGTTTTTGCATCAATTGCGTTGAGTCTGTACGATCCAATAGCACATGGGTTCCCAAATTTTTTTCACCTCGGCACCCTTGTTTTGCTAAAAAAAATTCGCGGAACCCCTACTCTTCAATTGTCTACGAAATCAAGAAAACACAATGCAAACTTTATGCTCCTTTAGCTTTAATATGGGGACTGAAATTGTTTTGATGATTTCATTATTACCTTTAAGTTTATTGGGACCTTTGAAAATTTTAGCTTGAAATCATTTGACGCTGAAAGCTTGCTGGTGTATTTGTTTTTAACCGACTTCACAAAAAGAAGGTTATCAGTTCGTCGGAATATTTTTTTATAATTTTTTTTTATGTATGTTGCCGGATAACTTGGGACCTCGTTAACCGTTTACTATAAATAATTCTTTTTTAAAGGAAAGGTGTTACCTAACAGGTGGTCTAATTTGGTTTAAATCCGTGCATTGGATCATGAATAAATTAACGATAACTTTAAATTCTTGGTTGGGAATTGAAATCGATTTTGTTTTTTTTTTGCTTAAAAATTACTTGTTTATGTAAGCATCTGTTGAAAATGCAGTCTCACATAGAAATGTAAAAGTAAGGTACCTATTATGAGTTGCATTCGACTGTGGTCGAAAGTGCTGATCGAACGAATTTTCATTTGGTATTATGACGCTCATTCGATGAAGAATAGCGCTATTGTGAATTTCGCCGGTTAGGTTGTTTACAATAGTATAATTTTCACCGCTGAGAAGTTTTGTTTACAAATCGAGCAAACTAAATAGTGTGCTTATACATATGTATGTAAATTTGTGCAAATTAAATTAAAATAAAAAAGAAAAAAATCTCGACGTGCTAGAAAAAACCAGCGATGTATTTTAATTTCGCAGGCCTCTGTTATCTTCGCAGCGTCATTCAATACGGGTTTTAAATTTAGTAGCGGCATCTTCCTAGTCGCCAGGTAATACCGAGGGATCATACAGTGACTTCTCGTGGCGTTTTCTGCCTCTTGCCTCATCCTAGACATCGCTCCTTTCGTTTTTCCAACCACCGCAAATATCCGCACATTTGCTCCATTTCAAACCATTGTTCTGTACAAATTTGTCCATAGCTTTAAAAATTTCGTCGCTAGTGGCGTAAGTCTGAAGTACTTCGTTCTTCTTCGATTTGCATTGCGGATGGGTACCTAACTAGCACGAGAAGACTGCCTCTAAAATCGTGTTGATTCGCTCTTTGACAGTGTGATTGTGAAAACGCAAAGAATAAGTAATATATACCCGTGCGCGAAACTGCTGCGCTCGTTACGAGAACAGCCCAGCCAGCAAAAAATCCGAAAATTAATTCGAAAATGGGAAGAAAAGTGGATGAAACGCGGATTGGGTCTACAAAAGTACTGAAAGTGGTTGGGAAAAGGGTACGTTTTCAGCTATTTTTCTGAAAATTTTCGAATTCAAACAAAACGTACTGGGGAACTACGCTTAAGAGCGAAATATCCCTTTGCTGCAAGCTATTTGTGTTGTTTATGGGGTTTGACGAGCCGCTGAAGGTAATTTTAATATAAATCAAAATTTTTTGATTTTCTGGCCGCCATGTTGAAATTTGATCAAACCGCTTGGGTTGTGTATAGAAAGTCTAAAGAATTTGCTGCACCACTAGTATACTCTAGCCACTCACGCTCGAGGCACCCCAGGGTAATTTTTGAGTTGTGCCTCTTTTGACGACGGTGTGCAATATGTATACCCAATAAAAATATGAATTTGAAAATCTACCACATCTTATTCAAATCTACCACATTTTTTTGCCGATTCTACCACACTAAAATAAAAAGGGGTTTGCAGACTGCTGACAGTGTGTATAGCTGCACTGTTGCTGCGCTGCCGCTACGTTGGTGAGGTTATAAAGCTGATCTTCATTCCTTTTGTGCTTTCTTGTTCCTTTTGTGCTTTCTTGTTCCATTTGTGCTTTTCTGTCGGTGACTAAGCACCTGATATTTGCACACTGGCGGGAAGAAAGTGAAGGAAGTAAGAGAGTGAAGGGTTTAAGAAAGGTGGAAGAGCAATACCACGCTTACCTAAGTAGCAGCGTTACCACCACGTTAGGATTTAATTAATGTAAAACCTTTTTTTTTAATGATTTCCATTTAATTGAACTTTTTATTTTTCATCTAATTTTCCATTTTATTTAATTTATCAATGCTTACTTTCATTATTGCATGTACATTAATTAATTGTTGGAAGTGTAAATTCGTGTCTTAATTTGTTACACTCATACATTCATGATGCCGACAGAATGTAACAGTTACACTCATACATTCATGATGCCGACAGAATGTAACGAGTGTACTGCAAAATTGCTTCAAGTTGATGAAATGGAAGCATGCTCTGGTGGATGTGGTCACAATTTCTGTTTAAAATGGAGAAACATTAAAAGAAATGAGATCAAAATAATAGCAGAGAATATTAACCTTAAATGGTTCTGCAACCAATGTGAACAGTCAAAAATAAAAGCTTCCGATGTTAAGCAGATAATTGAGCAAATTTTTAGCAATAAATGCTCGCAAATGAAAAGTAGTATTATTACTGACTTCAACTCCTTTCTGGAGCACAACATTGAAGTAAAAATAAATGCAATGAAAAACGAGATCCTAACAGATATATCGAATGAGTTCCAAAAAAGTAATGAATTACTAAATAAATTACGCGTAGCTAATGAGAATGTTAACCCCAAAACGTCATATGCTTAAGTCGCCAAGTTGAATGAAAACAAAATTGTTATTGAACAAAAACAAAAAAGCAAAGGATACAAAAGAAGCACTAAAAAAGTAGTTGAGCCTGCGGAAGGTCTTGTTAAAAACGTGAAAAAAATAAATAGTGGGGGAATAATTGAATGCAGAAATAAAGACGCCTGTGAAAAGGTGCAACAGAAAGTAAGAGAGGCTATTGGAAAGCAAATAAAACTAAAGATAGAAGTGAAATAAAGAGGATATTTAAGAATGTTGGCATAACTGAGAAAATAAGTAATGATCGCCTAGTGGAATACTTAACAAAGCAAAACGACGTATGTACCGGAAAAGATTTTAAAGTACTAAAAGTTTATGATAATGCTAATAGTAGAGAGAAAAGCTATACTGCATTGCTAGAAACTGATGCTGTTAGTTTTGAAAATGTGTTGTAACAAAAGAAGGTCTTTATTGAATGGGACACTTGTGTCGTTTATGAGCATTTANGAAGCATGCTCTGGTGGATGTGGTCACAATTTCTGTTTAAAATGGAGAAACATTAAAAGAAATGAGATCAAAATAATAGCAGAGAATATTAACCTTAAATGGTTCTGCAACCAATGTGAACAGTCAAAAATAAAAGCTTCCGATGTTAAGCAGATAATTGAGCAAATTTTTAGCAATAAATGCTCGCAAATGAAAAGTAGTATTATTACTGACTTCAACTCCTTTCTGGAGCACAACATTGAAGTAAAAATAAATGCAATGAAAAACGAGATCCTAACAGATATATCGAATGAGTTCCAAAAAAGTAATGAATTACTAAATAAATTACGCGTAGCTAATGAGAATGTTAACCCCAAAACGTCATATGCTTAAGTCGCCAAGTTGAATGAAAACAAAATTGTTATTGAACAAAAACAAAAAAGCAAAGGATACAAAAGAAGCACTAAAAAAGTAGTTGAGCCTGCGGAAGGTCTTGTTAAAAACGTGAAAAAAATAAATAGTGGGGGAATAATTGAATGCAGAAATAAAGACGCCTGTGAAAAGGTGCAACAGAAAGTAAGAGAGGCTATTGGAAAGCAAATAAAACTAAAGATAGAAGTGAAATAAAGAGGATATTTAAGAATGTTGGCATAACTGAGAAAATAAGTAATGATCGCCTAGTGGAATACTTAACAAAGCAAAACGACGTATGTACCGGAAAAGATTTTAAAGTACTAAAAGTTTATGATAATGCTAATAGTAGAGAGAAAAGCTATACTGCATTGCTAGAAACTGATGCTGTTAGTTTTGAAAATGTGTTGTAACAAAAGAAGGTCTTTATTGAATGGGACACTTGTGTCGTTTATGAGCATTTAAATGTTTTGCATTGCTTCAAGTGCTTGGGGTATAAACGCAAAGCTAGCGAATGCACTAATAAGATAGCATGCAGCAAATGTGCTGGAAATCAGGACAGTAAAGAATGTACCTCAAATATAGTTAAATGTGTAAACTGTAGCGAGATGGTTAAGAAAAAAGTTATTGATGTTTATGTAAACCATTACGCTTTCAGTAAAGATTGTCCGGCATATAAAAAACATACTCAACCAAAAAACAAATCGCGAATCTAGCAACGAATACTAAATGAATTAAATTGCATTTATTTAAATATCAGTAGTATCGTTGCTAACAAATATGAATTAGAGCGTCTAATAGAAATACAGAAACCCCATTTGGTTCTTTTCTCAGAAAGTTGTTCGACAGAAGACATAACAAATCAAGAATTACAGATTGAATCCTACAAATTAGTAATTCACACAACAGGCACACGGGTGGTGTTTTAGTATATGTACAGGATTCAATTGAATATGCAACAAGTTATAACCATTCGTTTGATAAATATCTGTGGTGTATAATATTAAAAATTAAAAATATATTTCCTAAATATCAAACAGGTCTTATATACCATTCGCCTAGTTCGAGCGATGCACACTTTATTACATACTTACACAAAATTTTGAATAATAGCTGTTTAACGCATGATAATATAGTCTTCATCGGGGATTTCAATATAAAGTTGTACAAAAGCAACACTTATAGCAAACAGTTAGTTGACCTATTTCGGTCTTTTGCTATGGATAAAAAAATAGATTTTTATAATCGAAAAGGGGATAACACAGAAACATTGATTGATTTGTTATTTACGAATAGTGAATTTATTTCCTGTAAAAGATTGGCAGAAGATAGGATTACGGATCACGAAACCATTAATTTTAAAATAAAATTGGAAAAAATATTTAAAATGAGAGTTAGAAAACTTATAACTTCTTGGGAATATTACTCAAGCGATAGTCTTGTTAACCAATTACGACAATTCAACTATTGTGATTTCAAGAATATGAGTATCGAAAATAAGGTAAATTTTCTATATAATAATATATNGTTGTACAAAAGCAACACTTATAGCAAACAGTTAGTTGACCTATTTCGGTCTTTTGCTATGGAT
>NW_016182278.1:0-5962 GCF_001687245.7 Rhagoletis zephyria | reverse complement strand
GTGCAGATTCTTCTATAGAGACTCAAAAAATTTAAATAATTTTTTTTTTTCATCTTATAACCAAAATCGATACTACCATAGCGGAAGATATCACATATAAATTTTGGTCCCGATTGGAGTCGGTTTAGACGTCTTCATAGGGTAATTTGAAATTAGACTCCTGTGCGACACATCTTAACCGACTTAGATCGGGACCAAAATTTATATGTGATATCACCGACCATGGTAGTATCGATTTTGGGTTTTATTTGAAAAAAAAAATTAATTTTTGGAATTTCCATAGAGCAGAGGTTCCCAAACTTGTTTCTCGTAGACCCCTCTCAAAAATTGACTGGTTTCGGAGAACCCCAAGCTGATACATTTTTAAATATTCCCAAAGCTTGTAAAAAAAATTAAATGTGGAGATTAGATCTAACTATGTATGTAAATTTGCATCGCGGGTGAATTCAAAAACTAAACTCGGAGTGGCCAAAATAAAACTAAAATATATTTTATTTTTATTTATTAAAATAATATGATTACACACTTACAGGTTTTAAAAAATCGAGCTCGTAAATCCATCAAAATACTCTCTCGCTCTGAGGAGTTATATTTTTTAAGAGCACCTCGAGCGCTATCGTTATTTACATTATCTTTACCATAAACTCTCAAATGTTGGGCTCACTCACGCCTTTGTACGTGGAGTATTTGTAAAATAGTTTATTTGTGTTGATGGCATCATTTTTATTTTTATGGCTCTGAGTTCTAAAGTGAGGCGGAAAATATTTATCACTCACATTTTTAGAACACAAAACTTAAAACCACAAACGGCTTACGGCTTACGCCAAACTTTTAATTCAGAAACTGTCAATAGAGAAAAGAACGAGTCTAGAATAATCGATGACAAAGAACCAAGCAAGCAAGAAGCAAAGTGAGGGCAAAAAACTAGATAGACCTTCTGAGATTGAAGGCCTTAAATTGCGAAATATTGAAGTTTCAAGCATTTCTGAAATTTACCGTTATATGAAAAGCGGCCGTAATTTTAGTCCGATTTCAATAATTTTCATCGTTTTGCTTTTATGTGACAAGCACAATAACCATACCGAGTTTGGTACAAATCGGTAAAACGGTTACCGAGATACATATATGTGATCATAAGTGGGCGGTGCCAAGTCCATTTTCAAAAAATTTATCACAAACGTATGTCTTGGTAGAAAATTGGCAAGCATCAATTTTGAATAAATTAGCTTTAATATTTAATGATTTATCGAAGATTTTGTATTTCTCTAAATTACCGTTATATGGGAAGTGGGCGTGGTTATATATCGATTTCGCCTATTTTCAATACCAACCTACCTTGGATAAATGGAAACCTACATACCAAATTTCGTTGATATCTCAATTTTTGCTCGAGTTATCGTGTACACGGACGGACGGACAGACGCACATGGCTTAATCGACTTCTCTTCATTCTGAGCAATGGATTGACAAAGGTATGTGGTGCTGTCGGGCATAGTAACCATGGACACATCTATGTCAGCTTCTGGCTGAATTGTTGAGCCACAAGCTATAACTCCGCCTATGCCTGAAGAACTGGTTCTCAATCTAGTTAATGCAATAACAGCTTTTTCCCAGCCATTGAAAATATGCATTTTGTAAGGTCCACCACCCGGTTGCGCTTGCTTCTTCATTCGGACACGCTTAGGGATTACATGCCTAACTAATGAGAACTCTCAGGAGCTGAAACCCCTCTTCTACTGTGAGAGGTATACAACATTTATTGTGTGTTATATAACTCCGGCTACGCCATCCACTGTATCTTGGCGCAGAACCCACATCGAAATTTACAAAAAATTGTTAAAACCGAATTTATTAATAAACTAGAGCTCGGAACCTTTGATTTAAATTAAAGTTTAATCCTTTGACTACACGTGTATGTTAAAGTTTTTAGATTCGGGTAGTGCGTTTGGATACAACAACCAAAAATCATTTTACAAATAACTAAACCGTACCCGAGTTTCTCGATAAGGGGCAACAAACATTATTTTTTGTTCGTTCATACCAAATGAAGTTGATGTGCTTTAAAAAGATTCTTATCTTATTTGTAGCACCACTAAATAAATAAATATAAAGCAGTGGATAAAAATATACGTATATGCGAAACGCCAATTTATTTGTTAAAAAGAACACCACTAATATTTCCTGCAAACACATCGATTTACATCTTTTTGCTTGATTTTTATCTCGTTTCCGACGCGGAATTGTTTTCGTACAAAATTACGCAAAAAACTCAATTTCTTACTCGTTTGTTTTTAGGCATGCCATTGTTACGAATTTCAAAAGTGCGAAGATACGATTCGGATTGCAGCATACCATTTCTACAATTCGTAGTAAAATCCGAATAAGAAAGTGTTGCATATACCCCCCTAATATTATATATTTCGTCTAAAAATTATTATAAATACAAATTTTTAATGAATAAGCTTCAGTAGTTACTAAAATATCACAGTTTTCATATTTCTGAAAAGTACCGCTATATGGGAGGAAGGCGTGGTTATTATCCGATATTGCCCACTTTCAATACCATCCGTCCTACGCTGAAAAGAAGTACACATACCAAGTTTCGTTAAGATGTCTCAATTTTTACTCGAGTTATCGTGTGCATAGACGGACAGACGGACGGACGGACAGACAGTGACCGCTTAATCGGTTTCTTCTTTCATTCTGATCATTTATGTATACATTTGTCTATATCTATCCCGATTCGTTGTGCGCAAGTGCGCTCGGGTATAAAAATAAAATAAATATTAAAACCAAAAAATGTTTTGGCAATCGCTCCAAACGAGGATCAAACCTGGCAGCTACCTCTGTACATACATACAAGTGACAAATGTTCTTCTTCTGCCTGGAAGCCACCTAGAAAATACATAGAAATATCCTGTAGAAACGTAGAAATAACCTGTCAAAATATTAAACAGGGTGTTTAAAGGGATGTTGAAAAAGACTAAGGTTATTAAAATAACCTTTATGATTAGCAAAATATGCATTGAATTAAATGAATTTCTATGTTTATATAGCAGTTTAATACTTTAAAGCATTTTGGTCAATGACTCCTAAACTTAATAGAACTTCTCTTGCTGGTTTTGTCAGAGTCCGAATTTGTTCATAAGTTAGCTAAGACCTCTGAAACAGCTGGCAACCCTCCTTAATATAGTTAAGACATAAAAAAACTCGGCCGTCTGATATTGTGTCAACGCCCCTAAACACAGTTCATGAATAAAGCATTTTAAACCCATTTCATTTGATATCCATATTTTCAATAATTGTTTTAACTTAATGAATAATTAGAGTTCACCGTTTTAAACAGGTGGTAACCCTCTTTATCATTCTAAATATTCAAACTTAGGATATCTTACCACCTTCGTTTTCATATTTTAAAATTTCATTTAACTTATGCATATTTTAATTCAATTATAAATTTAAAACATATGACAACTCTATTCAAAATATTTTAAAATCAAATCCTTGTCAACCCCTTTTCGACTTACACACATATTGCGATAGAAATTTAAATTGTGCATATAATTTCCTTAATTCAAGTTGAGTTTAATTTCTAAATAAAGTGCAGAAGAAAATATTTTTAACCCATGTCAATTTATATCCATACTTTAGTAATTCATTTGACTTATTAAATAATTTGAGTTTAACTTTTTACACAGGTGGAAACCCTCTTCAATGTTATAAATGCTCAAACTAAATATTTCTTAATACTCCTTTGTTTGATGCCCATATTTCAATATTTCATATAATTTAATTTAATTCGACTTTACAAACAGATGGCAATCCTGCTCAAAATATTTTTAAACCCAAACCTCGTTAAACCTTGTTCGTCTGACACTTGTATTGTGATAATACTCCTAATTAAAATTGAATTTAGTTATAAAATCAGGTGGCAACCCTCCTACATGCAGTTTCGAAATAAAGTTTCTTCAAAGCAATTTTGATTTGTATTCATATTGAAGAAATTTATTTAACCTATTGCTTATATTGTATCTAACTTTGTAACAAGGTGGCAACCCTCTGCAAAATATTTTTAAACCACAACCTATTTCGTCGGACATCCATATCAGGATGTACATTACAATTTGTCTGCCTTTATTTAAGTTGAACTTGCTCTTTGAAAAACGTTTAATTTGATACCTCATTTTGTAAAATCGTTCGAACAGTACAGATCTGATATGACGAAAAAAGTGAAACTTGATGACAATCAGCAAAAAAAAAGTTCATAAAATATGGTTTTCATGATTGAGAGTGTTTTACAATCGCAGCCACTTTTCACGTAAATTTAGGCTTTTTGCCAGACCAAACAAACGCACAAACTTTTTACAATCACAAAGCAGTTCATTTACATCACAAATTTGTGATAAATCAAAATTAAAATTAAAATCGCACATAAAACACATCAAATTGCTAAAAAAGCCACCTCGAAGCGATGTAAACAAAAGGGAAAAACATCAAAAACGCTAAGAAACATTTTTTCTGAAAATCGATTACAAATACAACGATGGCGGATTGCGTGATCTGTAGTCGTTGGTTCTTGAGTTAGTGGTTGTTCTTTCGCAAAACATTTTATCCTGCTAGTTTGTCTCATTTTCACTATATCTGCGAGAGAGTGAACAATTGAATAGTTGCGCTTGGAAAAAATAATAGAAACAAAACATGTTTGTTGTTATTGTTGCTTTTAAAAGGTAAATTATTTATTTTTGACATTTCTAATTGCGTTTTCAAAAAATGTTAACTAAATCAAAGCTATACTATAGGTTATTGAAACGTAAAAAATAATAAAATGGACCGAGCTAAACACTGCACGGAATAAGAGAAGAATTTAATAACAAGTAATCTTTATGCAAAAACAAAACCGACTTCATATCTCATATAAAAATTTAGGAGTACCGTTATCGGATCTGAACCAGATTTGTATGGGACCACCTCTGAGACATCACCTTTCCGACGCAAAAGAATTTTCGAAATGGGTTGGCGTGGTCCAAAGTTATGCGGTAACATACATAAAAAAAAATAAATAAAAATAATATTCCGACGAATTGGTAACCTCCTCCTTTTTTGAAATCAGTTAATAAGTTGAAGAACACAAGGAAATTCGGATGGCAGATATGGTGGACTGTTCCAAAAAGAAGGTGTTCACTGTCATTCATAGCGTAAAATAACCAGAAACATGACGCAGAAAACGAAAAATTACTGCTGGCGATCAAAGGCGTTTAGTTCGGCGTTGCAAAGCTAACCCTTTTCTGTCCTCAAGATAGCTGAAAACAGAATTTAATTTAGATTGGCAGAAGGCAAACTTCCAGCAAGAATCCTTAGAAAGGTACCGTTGCTGAGCCTCAAAAACAAAAACAGCAGACTTGCTTTTGCTAGAAAACATATTTTCCGTCAAAATTGGAAAAATGTGCCTTAATAGATAAAAATTAATATGTTCAGATGGAAAACATTACGTAAAACGTCGAAAAAACGGTTAAGCACAGCGGGGGTTCCATTATGGTATGGGGCTGCTTCCCGGAGGAAGGCGTTGATCCAATATTTTGAATAAAGAACAAAATATACGCAGTTGACTATGTAAACATATTACAGACGAAGAGGCTTCCTTCCCTATGCTAAAGAGGAAATGCCATTGCGGTGGAAGTCGAAACTGGTAAAGTAGTGGTCGTTTCAATCGCCAGACCTCAACCCCATTGAACACATTTGGGCAGACTTAACGAAGAGAATCGAGCCTTTTAGAGCCAGCAAAAAATACAAATTGAGGCGCCACATTCTAAAACAGTGGTATTCCATTCCGAAAGTGTTTGTGAAAACTTGGTTAATTCGATGCATCGAACATGCGAAGAGGTAATCAGACAAGGCGGCGGTTCAATAAGCTATTGAAACAATTGGGGTGTTCACAGTTCGTTCCAAATTGTGTCTGAAAATG